>NC_043702.1:172393752-172395043 GCF_006229205.1 Suricata suricatta | reverse complement strand
TTTTAAACAAAGAATAGGAATTATAAAAAGACCAGAAAGACCAGGTTTGGCCCATAAATAAAATTTTGCCTCCCTTCAATTCATCATTTGGTGATCTTTTTGACATCACCCTGCAACACTGGGCTGAGGGCAGGAAGGGGGGAGTGGCCGGCACATCCTGCTGGGTCCCAGGAGAGGTGGCTGAGATTTCACCAAAACTGAGAGCTGCCTTGCTCATGGGGGGACTCCGAGCTGCGAAATCACAGGCCCACAGATGGGCAACACTTGAGGTTTGAATGCTGTGGGATTCCAAGGATTCTGGACGTGCCAGCAGGCTGGAATGATGCCATTCAAAGTGGGTGAAAGGAGCCAGATGAGAGCAAGAGACACTGTTACTGGCCTCTGACAAAAGAAGCATAGAAACTGAAAGGAAATACCTAGAAATGTTTACAACATTTCAACTGAGTGACTTTATGTGTGTTAATCTAACAGTAAGACAAGAAAAATCCTTTTGATTTCGATTTTACTGAAAGGACGCAGGTCTGAACCAAACTGACTCCATGACAGGCTTTACGTTTCCCCTCTGAGTGTAAAGGCCTAAGTTTTGGTTTCCCAGAATCATTAAACAATAACAGGGAAGGGTACACATTGCTCAGCAGGCGATCACCTTAGTAACACACAATCAGAGGCGGCCAGCTAACACCCTTAACATTCCTAAGGGCAGGCCTGTTGTTTAATACTAGATTAACCAGTTACTCACCCCACGTAAGGGTCTTGGGCCCACTCTGTAATTGGTTAATTTCAAAGAGACTCTAAATATTGTGATTGGGTCCTGCCAAAAGTAACGAGTGCTCTAAACAATGTGTATGGTTAAAGTTGTTGCCAATGATTTATGCGATAATGATTGGGTCACTGTACCTGTGTCACAATGTCCTGTAACTCCCCCTTCCCAAACCCCATAGAAACCCTGCTCAGCCCTTGTTCGGGGCTCTCAGCACGGGTCCACTGCGCTGGAGAAGTCTGTGAGCCCGAGTTTAAGCCCAAATAAATGCCCTTTGCTTTTGCCTGTGTGACTCGGTCTCCCTGGTGGTCTCTGGTCTTTGGGGATATTGAGATCTGGGCATAACATTATGTAATTCATTTTCATTGTATTTTACAAAATCACATGATAAAGTTTGGGGAAAATTAGTCTTTTGCCTCAGATAGATTGAAAAGCACAGTCATGGGATATGAAGAGAGCACGTGGCCATAAAAAAGACGAAATAAAGGTCCTTGCGTGTCCTGTGGCATTATTTGGACGTGAGCGCATATG
>NC_043702.1:172390853-172393652 GCF_006229205.1 Suricata suricatta | reverse complement strand
AGAGCTAGGACCCGGGGTGTACACATGTCAGGAGCCTCCATTAATGCGGGGGACGTGGAATAACATTCTTCCCAGAGCCGTATCACCCGGGAAGCCCTCTTCAGTGGTCTGGGCACCATCGCTGCCTCCCAGTACTGTAGCTCAGGTAGGGCACTCTTCACCAGGGGTCCCACAGCACAGGGAACCCGCCTGTGCTCCACTTTGTCTGGAGACCATTCTGACTCTCTCTCTTTTTTCTGTATTTTTTCCTTCTCGTTTTAAGGTTTATTTATTTTGAGAGAGAGAAGAGAGGAAGGACCGAGAGAAAAGGAGAGAATCCCAAGGAGGCTCTGCACCATCCACACAGAACTCAACACGGGTCTCCAACCCACCAACCCTGAGACCATGACCTGAGCTGAAATGAGAGTCAGATGCTCAGCCTACTGAGCCACCCAGGCGCTCCCTGACCTTAAATGTCTCCTGGTTTCTGAAAAATCCAGCTTAAGAACCTCGGGAAGGAAGTAGTGGATTTCTTGCTAACAAGGCATGCATGGATTGGGGCCACAACTCGGGGAAACAAGGGCTGTAACTGCATACACACCTTGAGCTAGAGTACTTCCAAGGTCATGCGGCCTTAAAGAGCACCCAAGGGCAATGGATCCATTATCCACAAAGCATCCCCCGCTCTTATTGGCTTATCGTGTCTCTATACCATCCTCAAGAAAAAAAGTTTTAAACCTCATTGAAAACATAAAAGAGTAGCCCTCTGCCCTGACCCCAACAGGGTCAGACGGTTACTAATTCGAAAAGTCTGGTAGGGCAGAAAATTGAAAAACAAAATGACCTTTCTATAATTGAAATGCTTTATTTGAGCTCAAAATGCTTAAATATACACATATGTGTGAATATTTTCATTTAGGGATAAGGCTTTACTTTCAGTACTGGCCCATGTGATTGGAACTCTTCAGAGCATATCTTGCATAAGTTCACCCATAATTCGTTAAAATAATTGTCATGAACTTACAGAGTCTAAGCAAATAACACTTCTAGATTTTCATGATTTTCTTTTCTTCTGTGATTTTCTTGCTCATACTTAATTTTTCCAGAATACTCCATCTCACTGTATTAGAAATGAACAACCTTTATTGCAATCATGCTTCACCAGGCCATACTACAAATTACATTTCATGAGCAGAATAATTAGAGTAATAAATATAACTGTCACAGATGGTTTTGAGAACACACACTTTCTTTTGGTTTTTATTTTCTTTTACCTCCTTTATTTTTTTCTTTTATGTTTATTGTCAACTTGGTTTCCATATAACACTCAGTGCTCATCCCAACAAGTGCCCTCCTCCATACCCATCATGCCCCCTCTCCCCCACCCCAATCAACACTCAGTTTGTGCTCAGTATTTAAGAATCTCTAAGGATGGAAATATGCAGACATCCCAAGAAGTAATGTAATAGACATGAGTGTTTATTAAACGAAGGCAATCAGCCAGGGGACTTTCTGCCGGGAAAAGAGCCGCTTAACTTGTTATATATAAACATGTTCCCTGTTTACACGTAGTTTAAGCCATAGGAGATAAGAATTAGCAAGAAAGGCACCATGATCACCAGGATGCTGAGGCTGAATAGAGCCAGTTCTTTCACATGGGTGTCTGTGCAGGCCAACTTAATGACAGGTGCCATGTCACAGAAATAGTGGTTGACCCTGTTGGGACCGCAGAAAGGCATGTCAGAGATGAGTTTGGTGGCCACCAAAGCAATGCAGAAGCCCGTGACTCCAGCCATACAATTAATGATAAGTGTTTTTTCTTTTGGTGATGAAACACATTTTGACCAAATCAGATTTTGTTTAATTTTTTTAAATGTTTATTTATTTATTTTTGAGAGAGAGAGAGAACGAGATAAAGAGGGGCAGAGAGAGAAGAAGGCATAGAATCCAAAGCAAGCTCTGAGCTGTCAATACAGAGCCCAACATGGGGCAGAAGAAATGAACAGACACTTCTCCAAAGAGGACATCCAGATGGCCTACAGGCACATGAAACGATGCTCAACCTCACTCATCATCACAAGCTGTGAGATCATGACCTGAGCCCAAGTCGAACGCTCAACTGACTGAGCCACCCAGGCGCCAGTGGGAGATTTTGGTTCCAGCACGAGTTGGGTCACTGGGCAGAAGAAAAGGTCTAATTAACAATAATCAGCTCTCCCGATCAGAAGACACGCTCTGTGCTCACTAGATAATTCACATATTCATAGGAAAATAACAACAACAACAGTTGTTCAAATGAAAAAAAAAATCCAAGGCTCATCAGTTTGAAGAGTTTTAAATACCATCGCAAATTACATGGCTTGAAATAATAGATTTAAAATAATAAAATTATAAAAAGAAAATAATAGATCTAAAATCAATTCTATCTCATTGCCATGTAGTATTCCATCGTGAATATATACCACATCTTCTTGATCCACTCATCAGGTGATGGACATTTAGGCTTTTTCCATGTTTTGGCTATTGTTGACATTGCTGCTATGAACATTGGGGTACATGTGCTCCTATGCATCAGCATTTCTCTATCTTTTGGGTAAATCCCTAGCAATGCTATTGCTGGGTCATAAGGGAGTTCTATGGATAGTTTTTTGAGGAACCTCCACACTGTTTTCCAGAGCGGCTGCACCAGTTTACATTGCCACCAACAGTGTAGGAGGGTGCCCGTCTCTCCACACCCTCGCCAGCACCTATAGTCTCTTGATTTGTTCATTTTAGCCACTCTGACTGGTGTGAGGTGGTATCTCAGTGTGGTTTTGATTT
>NC_043702.1:172335291-172390753 GCF_006229205.1 Suricata suricatta | reverse complement strand
AAAAAATTATATAAAAATTTAAAGGAAATATATCTCAGATTAATATTAGTTGATAAAAAAATAAAATAAAATCAATTCTATTTAGTATTTGTAGTTCTAATGATTACAATAAAATGTTAGGTTCACGTAAGCCTTATGTTATGACCGCTGCAGAGCCATAGATCTGGGCCATTTCCAACTGTGGTCACCTTTCAACTTGAGTATTATCTTCTCTTTAAAAAATTATGCTTTTTTCTTTTGGCTAAGTGTGAGTTTGTTGTTCTTTTAATTTTTGTTTTTTAACCAGACTTTGGACAATATAGCAGGTAGATCCTCATTACTTTTAGGATTTTTTGTTAGATCGCCGTGGTTGCTACAGGGCTTCCCCAGAACCCTTTTCAGGGCAGACTTCACTTCCTGATTCCTCAGAGTGTAGACCAGAGGATTGAGTAGGGGAGTGACCACAGTGTAGGTCACTGCCACCAACTGATCCTTGTCTGAGGCAGACTTGGACTTGGGCCTCAGGTAGATGATGGAGGCACAGCCGTAGTGCACGAAGACCACCGTGAGGTGGGAGACGCAGGTGGCAAAGGCCTTCCTTTTTCCCTCAGCTGAGGGGATCTTTAGGATGGTGTTAACGATGAAGCCATAGGAGATAAGAATTAGCAAGAAAGGCACCATGATCACCAGGATGCTGAGGCTGAATAGAGCCAGTTCTTTCACATGGGTGTCTGTGCAGGCCAACTTAATGACAGGTGCCATGTCACAGAAATAGTGGTTGACCCTGTTGGGACCACAGAAAGGCATGTCAGAGATGAGTTTGGTGGCCACCAAAGCAATGCAGAAGCCCGTGACTCCAGACAGGGAAACCAGACCGGACCCTAGCCTTTTGTTCATGATGAGCATGTACCTCAGGGGGTGGCAAATCACCACATAGCGATCGTACCCCATCACAGCAATGAGAAAGCAGTTGGTGCAGGCAAAGCCAAGGAAGAAGAAGAGCTGCGTGGCACAGGCCACAAAGGAGACGCTCTTGGTGGCTGAGAGCAGGTGGGCCAGCAACTGGGGGATGATGACAAGAGTGTAGCAGGATTCTGAAAAGGAGAGGATGAAGAGGAAACCATACATGGGAGTGTGGAGAGCCCTGCTGCAGCGGATGACAGCCATGATGGCGGCATTGGCCAGCAGGATTGTCAAGTACAGGAGGAGGAAGATGGCGAACAGCAGCAGCTGGAGGTCCCCCAGGCTAGAGAAGCCCACCAGGATGAACTGTGTAACCACAGTGGTCCTGTTGAAGCCTTGCATCTGGATGACTTCCTTCTGTGAAGGAGTTTGGGGAAGACAAAATGATAACCATCTTTGTAGTAAGAACATTCTCCCGATGCCTTTACTCTCAGTATCATATTTTCAGGCCCAGAATATGGATAGATCTCTCCCTCTCTCTCTCTCTCTCTGGACAAAGATATTCCTTTTGATGATTTTGAGAAAGAAATTATTAATTTCCAGCAATGGGAGAATGATTAGTTATGTTAGAGAAATACACAAAGATTAAAAGAACCAACCAAAGAAGCAAGTTTGATATTGCCAAAGACTACATGAGGATATGAAAACACTCTCCTACTATAAGAGAACAAACAAGATACGAAGCCATATTCATAACAAGATTAGAGGTGGGTTTGCTTTCTGATATATTTTTATGTTTTCCAAATATTTAACAATAATTAATTTGAGGATTCTAAATATGCTTCACTTTTATGTAGCCCAGAATGTCTCCACCTCTTTTTGGCTACTGTCCAAACAGAAATAGGAATAATTTGCTACTTCTGAATGTGATGTTATTATTTTTCCTAAATAAAAAAATGCCCTTTGGAATATCTGCATATCTAAATTATGCATGTAATTTATGACATCTGTCAGTGCACATGATTATTGGCAGCAGTCGAATTGAATGGCCTGTCCTTTGACATCAGTCAGTCATAGTGGATGACCTGTTGGGAAGGGGGCAAGCAAGAAAGCATGTCAGCGGCGACCAAATACAATCAGCAGATGGGTACAATGATAAAGGCAAACATTATTATTATTATTTTAAGTTCAAGGACAATTCCTGGTGAACAGTCTGAAAATCCAACTCATCCTTTGATCTACATCGAAGGCATCCTGGAGGGTTGGGAACGGGCTGGTGAGGTGAGGGAAAGGCAGGTTGCTCTTGCTGTGATGCAGAAATGCGCTTCCACTGTTCCTTTTGAATGGGCCTGTTTGTGGCATTTTTGTTGTCAGAGGCAGAGCAGTGACCTCACAGGCACTGATTTGCTTCAGGCCACGGACTGCTGGGAGCCACTTCTAAAGTAAGGCAGGTTTGCAAGGCCTCCCACCATCAGATGGCGACCGGCATCTACACCCACTCAACCCCCACTCAGGTTTTGCTTGAACACCAACCCCTGGCTGATCAACATCAGACATTGTGAAGGAACTTATAGGAGTTTCTTCTTTTGTGATTATAGGAACAAATATTACATTTCTCAAGAAACTTGTTTTTCAAGAAAACAGGCTATTGACCCCTGCTCACAAAGAACTAACTCTTGCCTTTGCTATGCTAAAAACATTACCTTGTATTTGAATGCTAAAGATCACTTCCTTCCCCATGTGCTAAGCACTATGTTCTGGGAAACGTTTACATGCCAAAGAATTTGTCATCAGAAATCATTGCCTAAGGCAATTGCATCTTGTTTTGTGCCCCATACATTTTTTTTTCAATAAAATAAGCTGACTCTCTGGTCAGTGGAGGGATGCCTGCCTAGTGATCAGAAAGAAGCCGAGTCTCTCTTGGTCCCTTTAGCTGACACCATCCATCCTTCAGGGCACCCTGGACTTCCTGGAGCTGGAGTCTGGCAATGGACCATCTCTCCAGGTCTCTCTCTGCATCACACCCTTGGAAACCTTTCTACCAGTGCATAGTTCAGTTAAGACAAGACCTGTTTCAAACTCCAGTAACATCCAGAGCCCTAATCACCTCACTTTCTGAGTCAGTTCAGAAATTTAGGAGACCAGGTTTCCTTGTACCACTCAACATCTCTCAACTTGTTGGCTTCTCTAACAACTGTAAAGTGTAACAAGTAGCCTGACATGATGCACTTGTACAGGTTCATTCCTTATCATCTCTGCTGAGGCTCCTTTGCTTAGGTGGTTCCACACATCTGTCATCATAACCTTTTCCCTTTGTATAAGGCACTTTGCGGAAAACAAGAGGCTACCTCACCACCCAGTAGATAGCACAAGTGTCTGGGGTCCTTGTTACAGGTTATGTGTGTGCACAAAGTGCCTTCTCTTGAGCAGAACAACCTGGAAGCATCCTAGTCTTTTCAATTACAGTATTAAATTGAACTCGTCTCCTATGTTTGGCTCCCTCTATAGATAATTGGCTTCCTATAGGGAGGGATGATTTTTTTTTAATTAATAGCTAAGTCCTTAGAATAAAGCATACTTTTTAGTTTATCATAGGTTCAACATTTTTTATCTGAATAGAATATAAAACAACTAAATAATATTCCCCAGTAGTGGAGTCAGTACCCAAATTTAAGTCTTTAAACTTATAATCTACTTCCTGCTCTCTATATCTCATGCCACTGCCATTTTATGCAACTTTTTCCAAGGGACTGAAGCAAGCAAGATCCCATGCTGCTAATTCAAGTAAAACTCATTTTGCCATTTCTGACTTTTCTAGAATAATCCGATTTTAATTTTCAAAATTTTTTGAATTATCAAATTTTATTTTTTAAATATATTTATTTATTTTTGAAAGAGAAAGAGAGAGCACAAGCAAGGGAAAGGCAGAGCGAGAGCGGGAGACACAGAATCCAAATGGGCTTCAGGCTCTGAGCTGTCAGTAGAGAGCCCAACGCATGGCCCAAACTTGCAAACTGCAAGATCATGACTTGAGCCGAAGCCAGACTCCCAACCGACTGAGCCACCCAGGCACCTCTGATTATCAAATTTTATAATATGAGACTTATTATCTCTAATCCTTGGATTAAGAGGTGAGAAAAAAGAACAAAAAGAATAGGAGCAAGGTAAGTCAGAGATACGGTGAACACACTCAACGTTAGGGAAGGTCAAGAGGATGTTGCTTAATGTTAATGACACTTCTGTGAGTCAACGTGCTTTCACCAGCTCCCTGAAGCATCAGCTTCTTTCTCTGTGATTCAAGCAAGAATTTGATTATATCTAAGATCATCCCTGTTCTTGGCCACAAATACAGTGTTTATGTTTTCTCATGCTGTTTCATATGCTTGCATAGCCTGTTGTTTTCTGTATTCAAATCCCCATCATGTCTCACATTCTCCAGTAAACCTTCCTTATTAGAATACACATAGATGCTTTTCTTCTTCATAACATTTAGAGATCTTGAAATCATACTTGTATGTTGAATAGGTCGGATATTATCTTGTAGTACTATCTATCTGTCTATCTATCTGAGTACTATATACTATATATTTAGATTATTATATACACCATATATCCTATACTAAATACTATATATTACATTACATTACACACAATATATTACATTATACTATATATTGTATAGATATATATAGAATGTAGTATATAATACTACATTTGTACAGAATGTATATAGAACGTAGTACATAACACCATATATAGTATATAATGTATACAGTAACACACACACACATGACACACACACCTTCTATCACTGTTTCTTTGAGGCAGAGGCCATAGCAATGTGTTCTGAATGATCTGCCGTGCCCACCGCACTACCGGACACATAATAGGCTCTATAAACAAAAGCTTAGTAAGTGATGCATGGTTTAATTCTCCTTTTGTTTCTGAGCTTTCTCATAGACTGTGATTTTATTTCCTGTAGAATGTGCTCTTTGCTCTTCTATTATAATCTATATCATTCCTGTGTTTTCTATTATTCTCAAAGTCACCTTTTTAAAAAAAAATAAAAATCTATGCTGATGTACTTTCCTGCCCCGCCTCTGTTACTTCTCTTACTTCATTTCTCAGTATTTCTTTTTTTTTTTTTGTTTTCAGATTCAATAGAATTTTTTTGAATATAACACAATTTATTTTTTTAACATATGCAATTATTTTCCATCATTTACAATACAGTAGTTACAATGACACTCCAAACAGAAAAGCAAAGTAAAAAAATCAAAACCCCAACTTCTACTTCATGTAATTAGACTTATACAGAAATTAGAAGGTTAAGTAACAACTAGTTAATCGCCTACTTTCACAGCTGTCTGAAGTGGTAATTGTTATATAGCAGCTTATCTATGATACATTCAAGATAAATGATACAATTTATTATTTGCCCATAAGCTAAAACACAGCCTGCTTAATACCTTTCCTTAAATTCCAATTTGATGTGATGTGTGCAATGTGTGCATATGTGTTTCTGTTGTGTGTGTATGCACACACAATTAGAATGGGTGTTTTTTTCATTTCAAGAAAAAAGCAAATAAAGTTTTTACTCGGATGCAGAATTTTTTCTATAATAAAACTATATTGCAAATCCATTCAAATTTGAAATCCTTGGTGGAAAATGTTTCCTTCTTTAGACAGTTATTGACAAAGAAGACCCACTTACCCACTTATGTCAAGTGATCAAGAAAGTTGACATAAGACTTTGAGTTTAGTGGCTCACAGTCTTGCAGGTCTTTCAAATGTTGAAAAAGGCAGAAGTAGAAGAAGGTCACTTGTAAAAGCCATGACATCTGTCTTAAAAGAAGAAGTAATTGGTAAAAAATGAACTGAAACATTTCATAAAGTGTTTAGACACTTAGATGTCCAAACCTTTTTGAGCTTTAAATAAGAGGTTGAAAATATTCATATGTCAACTCAGATTTCATAATTAAGTTGGAGAGTATTTACAGCCTTTTGGGATTCTAAGGACTAGGGCCCTTTGAGACTTAAGTGGAGCTAATGGGAGAGAGAAAATACATGGCTGAACTTAGACAAGGACATCTTATCTAATACCTGAAGAGAATAATTCAGATTGAAAAAAAAAAACCTTCCATCTTTGTAAAGCACTAAAGTGGTAAATAACTATTCTTTTAGCATAGGAGGAGTTTAGTTACTTATGGACAAAAAGTTTACAAAACACTGAGACGTCAAGAAAAACCAAGTTTTCCAACCCTGTGATTTACACAAAGCCTGATTGATAAAATGTAAGAGGTAAAGACAGGGGTTGGTGATTATGTAGCAAATCTCCATCTTCTTGAAGCCTGAATATAAGTCAGACAACTGGGTTTTTAAATGTCCTTCATGGAATTAATGTGAGGGAAAGACTTTTATTCAGCAACCATTCATGCATGGAATGAGGTGATTAGGAAGGCATGGCATTAGGTATTGCAGTGACTCAAAGATAGACTACACTGATCATTCTAATTTAGTAGGAAGACAGATACATGCATAACAAGAGGCATACTGAAACAAGTGCCAGTGAACATCAGAACAGCTAGAAATATGGTCACTGCCCAATGAAGATCCTCAAACAGAAGCAGGGCTGAGATTCATCCCATGAGTTTATGAACAAAACTGGAGATAGGAAAGCTAAGTGGAAATTACTATATCTTTCATGTCAGGACATTCAAGGGAAAACAAGTGAGGAGGAACACTGAGCACTTCTATTTCTGGTAGTAACCAGTCTGGATACTCAAGCAAATCATTTTTCTGAAAACAACTAAAATTGTTGGGGGATTTTTTTTAAATTTAAAAATATATTGACAAGCTGACAGCATAGCAGGAACTTTCAGGTCAAAATCTGAAAGAAAGCAAGAATCTAGAAAGATGAGGGGAATGCTGGAAGTTCCTTTCACTCTGAGGACATTGACTTATCTGGAAGGAATGACAAACCCAAAATGCTGATTTGAAGAGGTCACGGGAGGAGGCTGTTTGAAATTAAAATCCAGTGCTCACCACATGTGAGCCAACAAGTAGATCTTCTACTTTAAGCTCTAACTCTTAAGGATGGTGCCTGAGGACAAGCATAAGGCAGAACTAAGCTCCCCTAACCCCCCTTAGCTCACTATTATGAGGTACTAATGGGAAAGTTGCCTCAAGGCTGTACAAAGGCATCGGTCAGGGTGGGGAAAATAAATCCATTTTGGAGAGGTTGTGAACAGTAGGTCTTCGTTCTGATTTGCAGCTCAAATTTGCATCTCCACTTGGTCTAAGAAATTTGAGCTCTGAATTTCATTTATAGTGGATTTAAATTGGTAAATTTATAGAGAATCTAAATGGGCAGTTCTTCTAAAGATCTGCCAGACAGAAATATAGATGATCTTTGGAGAAAGGAAACCTGCCTAGCTTCCAGATAAGAACAAAATAGAAATTATAAAAATTAAAAACAAGAAGAAAAACATCTCTTTACAAGTGCATGATTGTCTACATAGAAAATTCTAAAAAATAGATTAAAAAACAAAACAAACAAAAAGAAAAAAACTCCTGGATGTAACAGATGGGGTTAAACCAAGATGAAGGATACAGAGTTAATATACAAAAGTCCATTTTATAAAATTTTAAAGTACTGATGAAAGAAATTGAAGACTTCAATCAGTAAAAAAATATTCTATGTTCATGGATAGGAAAACCCAATATTGTTAAGATGTTAGCTCTTCCCAACTTGATCTATAAATTCAAGGTAATCCCATTCAAAATTATAGCAAGTTATTTTATGTATATAAGAAACTGATTATAAAGTTTATATGGAAAGGCTAAAGACCCAGAATAGCCAACACAGTATTGCATGTTAACTACATTTTCTAATTTCTATATCTATTGTTTTAACATCTGGGGCCTTGACCAGGGAAAGACTGCCCTCCGAGGCTTAAAGAATTCCAATTTCTGGAGATAACAAATGACTTTTCCTAGAGCATGACTTTCATGTCCAAACAAAACAATCTAGGGCAGATACTCCTAAAGTGTCTGCTTTTTCAAGCTCTACATCATTTCTCTTTGTTGGTTATCCCAAGTTTAAGTTTCAGACAACAGAGATGACTCCACACTCAGGAGCTCTCTGAAATTACCAAACTGGGCAGTCCTAAACCTGCTTAGTCTGCTTACCCTGCTTTGCCCTTTCCTTCCCATGAAAACCAAATAAAAAGGTGGAGGGGGGAAAGGGAGATCTTTCTCATTCCCCCTTATCTTCTTTGTCTGTGGCCCAACTGAGTTGGTGTATTGACCTGAGTGGTATGGTGTATCATTCTATCCCCTTTCCTGCTGTAGGAACTATAATAAGCTCTCTTTTCAATGGCAAGTGCCTCCTAATCTGTTGGTCCATCTGAATAAAAATAAATTTACATTTTAAAACACATTAAAAGAGAGGAATAAAGTTGGAAGGCTGATGCTACCTGACTTCAAGACTTACTATAAAGTAACAGTAATGAAGGCAGCATGGTTTTGGTGAAGGAATAGACAAATAGAAAAGGAAAGAAGCTGTTCTATCATGAAAAGACACTGAAGAACCTTAAATGCATGTTGCTAAGTGAAAAAGGCCAGTGTGCAAAGGCTATATACTGTGTGATTTCAACTACATGACATTCTGGATAAAACAAAATTATAGAGACAGTGAAAAGATCAGTGGTTGTCTGGGCTTCAGAGAAGGTAGAGAGGGATAAAAAGGTGGAGCCTTGGGGGTTTTTAGGAGCTGACACTACTCTGTATGGCACTACAGAGGTGGATGTGAGGCATTATACATTGTGAAAACCTGTAGAACTGTAAAGTACAAAGCGTGAACCTCAATTTAAACTATAGACGTCAGTTAATGCTAATGCATTGATATCAGTTCAGCATGCCTGACAGATGTGGGCTGCTTGGGTGGCTCAGTCAGTTAAGTGTCTGCTTCTTGACCTCAGCTTGGGTCAGGATCTCTCATGGTTCTGTGCTCTCAGTGCAGAGCCTGCCTGGGATTCTCTCCCCCTCTCTCTACCCCTCCCTCGCTCATGTGCTCCCTCTCTCTCTTTCTCTCTCAAAATAAAGAAATAAACATTAAAAAAACCCACTAAATTTGACAAATGTAGTCCAATACTTTAAGATGTTAGTAATAACAGATGCTGTGTGTATTGCTGGGGAGGGTGCATATGAGAACTCTGTATTTTTACGCATTATTTTCTGTAAACCTACAGATACTCTGAAAAAGTGAAACATCAAAGTCTCATACATGACATGTTGAGAAATTAACCAGACACAGATAATTTCATTGTAGTGACCAAAAAAGGGTGAAAATTATCATGACAGAAGCCAAGGTAAAGGACGGGTTTGGGAGGATGAAGCCTGGGAAGAGGCACAGTGGAGGCTTATGATGTTCTCACAATGTTTAATTTATTTATCTGGTGCGTTTAGTTGTAACAACTCATCAAACCATATATTTATGATCTGTGTACTTTATGCTTCAAAACATCTACTTCAGTTAACAGGAACAAAATAGGAGTTCCTCTTTGGGGAATAATAGATGAGAAAATTTCAACTCAACCCACCCACTAGGAATAACCAGAAAAAGAACAGAAAATACTGGAGAAAAATTGGCTTGAAGACATCAGGACCCTAAGGATTAGAATCCAGGAAAAGCAAGAAACCTGGGAGATTGTTCTAGTACATGGGGATCATCCACTGGCAATTTTGGAAGAGACTACCAAAAAGTCAAGAGATCGAGACTCATGGAGTTGGAGGACAAAAGACCACCACGGAGTGGTGGGCTGTGGAGCTCCCCAAGCTTTTCAGTTGAGATTCACAAAGGGAATACAATAAGATGAAGGCAAACAAGAAATAGACCAGCAGGCCTTCTCAGAGCCTGACCCCAGTTTCAAATAGCCTCAAATCCTGGCAGACCTGAACCAAGACTTCATCTAATATCTGACCTCCATTGGTCCCTAATCTGACCAGGAGATCATAGAGGCACTCTGGGTCTCCTGGGGTGTACCTAGACAGTATCTAAGAACCCTCCCCCCAAAGTCTGGGTATTTTCCTTTATCCAGTGCACAGGCCCTTTGGTAAACGGAGATCCCTCTGAGAATTATTGGGTCAAGATTTTCAGGATACAATTGTGACCATGTTGAAGTATCTTTCTTCAAAATTACCGATCTTCTTTCACAATCAAGGAGTTTCAGGTTTGGGAATTGGTGCTGTTCTGAAACTTAGGTAAGAGGCCATTGAATTACTCTACAGGTAACTTGCAAAACCATCCATCAGACATAGACTATGATCAGTGTATTGATTGGCTCTTCATCTATTTTATTGCTAGAAATCCCTTGGTCGACTGGCCGTTTCCACAGATCACTGCAGTTCATAACACTAACCAGCTTCATTGCCCCCACCTTATTTCTGACAGTTTTGTGTGGCCCCCAGGCCTCCATTCTCCTGAATACTCTGACCCACTGTCTCTAGTCTACAACAGCGAACACTGCAAAACTCTTTAAGGAGGTTTATATTCACCACTGCATTCTGCAAATGCAACCAGGTCCCCTGGGTGATGGTGGTTAGTGTTGAACATGGAGGTTGTGTTAGTGTTTCTACATTAGCTCATTCATTTCCAAGAGCTTTTGGATTCCTTTATGGTGTGTTACAAAAACTGTGGCATTTCTAATTTATTAACCGTATGTCAATATTTAGTTCAGGCTTCAATTAGTTATTCTAGCAGACGATGCCATTTCTGGATGCATGAGTCAACATATTAAATTCTGAATCCCAGTTGAGTGCTCCTGTATCAACAAATATAATGATATTGAAATTGATGTTTCTTCTCCTTTGGCTTAAGATCTTCATAAATCTTTCCTGCATAGGGACATGACCTCCTAACTCCCTCTGATACAAATTGGCAAGACTGATAGGTTTTTGGTTTTTGTGTATTTAAGCTACCTCAGAGCTGGCCTTCTACCCCTCTATCCAGATTGCATTGTGATCTAGCTCCTTTTGGGGGTCTGTTAGGTGATGGGGCAACTGGCCCAGGTGTAACCACAGAGTCTTTTATGCAGAGGACGGTTGGTTCCCTTAGATGTGTGGGGTGGGGGTGGTATCTTCCTCAACAGACAAGGGTGGTTTAGGGGAATTGGAGGATCAAGATCTCAGCCTCACTTAGATCAGCTGCAATGCATTCATCCCATGTCTCATGTCTCATGTCTCATGTCTCGTGTCTCATTCAGCATAAGAACTTTAGTCAGGTTTATCTTTAAAAGCTAAATACACATCCAGTCTGTAGACTCCACCATTTGTGATAGCTGTCCCGAGACTCCACATGATGTGGACTCCTTCAAATTTGTTCAGAGGGCGTTCTGACTTTCCACATATCTTTTAAATTGTCTCTTCATTACTCATAACTTTGTTTTTGTCTGTGTTCACTCTCTATAATTGTAAAAATGCCAGGAGCTTACAAATTCTTTATAGTCACTGTGACTGCTGTGCATCTGAGCTAAAGCACACGATTGCCTGATGCTACCTTCTCCCACCACAGCCCAAACTGTGCCACACTGGTGCTTGCCTGAGTACGTGAAGGGGTGTCAGCCATCTGCATGAACGCACCCTTTTCACACTAGCAAGGAGGTTATCTGTGTACTCTTAGAGAAGTGACTTTATTCTGGAACCCCACGTTTTTTTCTTAAGTCATTTCTGTTCCCAGTCATAGCATCAGTCGAGGTCCCAATGGAAAATGAATGACACATTAAAATCGAGGAAATTCAAGGCATAGGAGAATCACACAGACAATGGAGTTACTTGGGGTTAGCGGCCTCCTAGTTTTTATATCCTTCATAATTATATCCAATTACTGCAACGGATACAAGTCAGCTTTCTGGGGAAGAAGGTAGGGTCAAAGATCTGGAGTAAATATGTGTATTCTGAACATCAGCACGATATTAATTCCTCCGTGAATTAAATAAAGTATTAGACGCCTCTGTGCATAGCCCTTTGGTCTGCAGTGCTTGCCTGTGGGGGCAGTGTGCTCAACTGTCCCATTGACATCAAACTTGACCATGAGATTTGCTTTCGCTAGGAAATGTAAAAGCTGGTGTGGAGCACATTTTAGCAGAAGCTTTAAGAACTACAACATAGATCTAATGGCCCCTTTCCCTTCTTTGATGAGAATGGCTGGCCACAGATAAGGGCAATTTCTTCAGCCTGGAATGCAGAAAAGAGGAAACAGAGCCTAATGCAGAAGTGGAGACACTCAAAACACCATGCTCAAGAAACAAACCTTAGAAGTTGTAAATCATTTAGAATTTAGAAATGTCTATTATTACAGCATAAACTAGTAAAATTTGGCTAATATGATAAAAAAGAAATACTCAGGGCTTACAGAGACCAAACAAAGAAATATAGAGCTGGCAGTATTAAAATGTGATTTTGAGACTCTATGGCAAAAACATTATCAATGTTAAAGGACTTTTGTTTATGATATATATAGTTTAATTCATTAGGAAACTACCATAATTTTAATATATAATATTTATGTAACATGTATATAAATACTAATAGATCTCAGGGAAGAAATAGAAAATCCACAGTCATTGTGGGGAGTTTAACAACCCTTTCTTGGTAAGTGATATAAAAAAAAGAGTACATTAGTAAGGATACAGAAACAATGAACACTGTTAAGGCTTTTTATTTAGGAAAAAATTAGCAAAATCCTTCATCTAACAATTGCAGAATGTATATCCTTTTCAAAGGCACAGAGACAGTCACTATACCCTGGACAATAAAGTAAATTTCAACTCACATCAAAGAATTAAAATCACACAGCGCATGCTTTTATTTGTTGATTATTTATTTATTTATTTTTAAAAATATAACTTACTGTCAAAATGGCTAACATGCAGTGTGTAAAGTGTGCTCTTGGTTTTGGGGGTAGATTCCCGTGAATCATTGCTTACATACAATACCCAGTGCTCATCCCAGTAAGTGCCCTCCTCAGTGCCCATCACCCATTTTCACCCCTCTCTCCCCCCTCCATCAACCCTCCATTTTTTCTCTGTATTTAAAAGTCTCTTATGGTTTGCCCCCCTCTCTGCAACTATTTTTTTCCCTTCCCTTCCCCCATGTCTGCTGTTAAGTTTCTCAAGATCCACATGTGAGTGAAAACATGTGATATCTGTCTCTGACTGACTTATTTCACTCAGCATAATACCTTCCAGTTCCATCCACGCTGCTGCAAATGGCAGGATTTCATTCTTTCTCATTGCCAAGTAGTATTCCATTGCATATATAAACCACATCTCCTGTATCCATTCATCAGTTGATAGACATTTGGGCTCTTTCCATAATTAGGCTACTGTTGAAAGTGCCGCTATGAAAACTGGGGTACATGTGCCCTTATGCATCAGCACTTCTGTATCCCTTGGGTAAATCCCTAATTATGCTATTGCTGGGTTGTAGGATAGTTTTATTTTTAATTTTTTGAGGAAACGCCACACTATTTTCTAGAGTGGCTGTACCAGTTTGCTTTCCCACCAATAGTGCAGGATGGTTCGTGTTACATAGAGCATGCTTTTAACCCACAGTGCACATATTGATAACAACACCAGAAAAATGAAGCCCCACAGGGCAGAGACGTTTATTCACTTTGCTCCCTATCTATATCCGGTTCTAGAATCATGCATGGTACATAGCAATCAATAGATATTCCCTAAATAAATAATAAATAGAAAGTATAGCTAGAAAATCTCCCATGTGTTTGGAATTTAAGAAGTATACTTCTAAGTAACTACTAGTTAAAGAATTCCTTAGTGAGAAAATACTTTAAAAATATTGCATATGAGAGCTTGTGAGATTTAGGTAGTATAGTACTTAGAAGGGAATTGACAGCCATAAATAAATACCTACAACAGAAAGGAAGAAGGACTGAAAGCTATTTGCTTAGCCATAAAATCATTTATTAGAGAAAAGATCTAAAAAGAAACAATAAAGAAAAGGAAAGAAAGGTTACAGTAAAAGTAGGAATTGAAAAAGGTGAAATAGAAGAGAAACTTCATGTAGAGATAATTAGCAAAGTCAAGAATTATTTTTCTGAGAAAGACCGATATGAAAAGTCTCCAGTAAGACTGATCAGAAAAAGAGAAATTCAATCAATGTTATTAGAATTGATGAAGGGGTAGGACCACAGATGATTTGGGAATACTATGTTAATAAAGGCCTACTGGGGAGAATGTGGTATCTACATATGTAAAAGTTAGATGAAAATCAATGAAACCTCAGTAAAACAAACCTTAACGTGATCCATTCTGGAAGCTATGAGTGTTTACTTAAACATTGGATACTTGAATCATTCATAAGACATTCAATAAAGAAATATCCAGGTCCAGATGGTCTCCACAATTTCAATGATTCACAAATTCTTCAGAGAACATGAGGACTGAATACTCCCCAAGTCGCTTTATGATGTTAGTGCAACTTGATATGAAAACTCAATGATAGATTATATAATGCCAAATGGGACTCCTAAGAGATGTGGAAGTTCACACCTTGTGTATATAGACACACACACACACACACACACACACACACATGCATTCACCTGCATGGGCACACACACACACACACACACACACACACACAGGCATTCACCTGCACTGGCACACCACACACACACACACACACACACACACGCATGCATGCATGCATTCACCTGCACAGGCACACCACACACACACATACATGCATGCATTCACCTGCACAGGCACATGCACATGCACACACACACACACACGTGTGCACACACACACAGTAGCACATAATGAATATTAGCACACACTTTAAAAGATAAAACAAATGACCTACATTGAATTTAGCCCCCCAAATGCAAGGAGTTCTTTTTGGACATTAAGAAAATTGTAATAAAATTTCCCACTTTAACCGATTAAAGAAGGCAATAATATAATCATTTAAAACAAAAACTTGTATCAAACAAGAAAGGGAAAGCTACCTCTTAATCTGGTACAGTTTATACACAAAGAAACTAGGGCAAATTTCAAATTTAATAGTGATGCGTTGGAAGTTGTCCCTTTGAGATAAATACCAATAGCCCAATAATACCAGTTCTAGTCAATATTTCAGATGAGGCTCCAGGGAGTGTAATAAAAGGATAAATAAATAAGGATTGGGAAAGAAGAATCAAATTGTCATTACTTTCAAGTGATGCTATTATGTGTGTAGGAATCCAAAAAGATTTCTTTGAATTAATCACAATATTTAGCAATTCTGTTAAACTTTAAAAAATTGTATTACAGATCTGATGTATTTCCAAACATTGCAATAAGGGATTTGAAAAAAAACCCTGAAAGATACTATTTATAAAATCTTCAAAATATAAATAAATCTAAAACTTCATATGCCAGACTTCTGCAGGGGCAATTACAAAACCTAGTGGGGAGGAACTACATGAAGGAAGGCAGGGCAGAGTCGGTGCATGCGAGGACACAGCACCTGCTCCAAGCTGTATTTCGTCAGCAGGTGACAGAAAGGTTCATGCCGAGATGCTTAGGACAGATGGTTGTTATGTACAGAGGAATTCCAACAGCATTTACACAGAATGCACTCTATTTAGGCATCGTTATAACTTTACATTTATTTATTTTATTTTTGAAAATAAACTAAGTTTTTTATTTAAAAGCTTTTAAATATAGTTTTATTCACAATTTTTGATGTTACTATGCCTTAAAAACTTGATTAACAAAAATGCCAGGAAAAAATTACAAAACTAGCTAAAGACAATCAAAGGTACATAAAAACTTTAAACAGCATAATTTAGATAATGACAAAGTAAATTAACTTTAGCTATTTCTTTTTTTTCTTTTATAGTTAATTGCCATCCCGACAAGTGCCCTCCTCCATGCCCATCAGCCCCTTTCCCCTCTTCCGCTCCCCCATCAGTCCTCAGTTTGTTCTCAGTATCCAAGAGTCTCTCATTATTTGCCTCCCTCCCTCTCCCCAACTATTGTCACCCTTCCCCTCCCCCATAGTCCTCTGCTCAGTTTCTCCTGTTACACTAATGAGTGAAAACATATGGTATCTGTCCTTCTCTGCCTGACCTATTTCACTTAGCATGACACCCTCCAGGTCCATCCACGTTGCTACAAATGGCCATATTTCATTCTTTCTCATTGCCATGTAATACTCCATTGTGTATATATACCACATCTTCTTGCTCCATTCATCAGGTGATGGACGTTTAGGCTCTTTCCATGATTTGGCTACTATTGAAAGTGCCACTATAAACATTGGGGTACATGTGCTTCTATGCATCAGCACTTCTCTATCCCCTGGGTAAATCCCCAGCAGTGCTATTGTTGGGTTATAGGGGAATTCTAGTGTTAATTTTTTGAGGAACCTCCACACTGTTTTCCAGAGTGGCTGCACCAGTTTACATTGCCACCAACAGTGTAGGAGGGTGCCCGTCTCTCCACACCCTCATCAGCATCTATAGTCTCCTGACTTGTTCATTTTAGCCACTCTGACTGGTGTGAGGTGGTGTCTCAGTGCGGTTTTGATCTGTATTTCCCTGATGATGTGACGCTGAGCATTGTTTCATGTGTCTGTTGGCCATCTGGATGTCTTCTTTGGAAAAGTGTATAGCCTTACATTTATTAATTCATCATAATCCACAAAGTAACTTATCATATAAACCATATCATGTCACAATTTAACAGATGAGGAAGTTGAGAACACAGAGATTAAGTAATTTGCCTAAGGTCACCGAGCTGCTGAGCAGAAGAGCTGGACACAGACAGTGAGGCTACGGGATCCACGCTCTTACCCTGTGAGCTGTGCTCCTTCGTAGGAGTAAAAAGAAAAACAAAGAAAAAGAAAAAATCAGAACTAGTAAGATAGCGAAAAATTGTGAAAAAATAGAAGAGTAGTCAATCTATAGGTGAAACAAAGGCGAAAGAACACGATGTAAATAGTAATAAAAAATATAAACGAAAGTAAAACATTTTGTGCATCTTACTGGCAAAAATAAAAGAGTTGACACTTTTCATTTCCAGCAGGGATGCTGAGCTTCGGCTCCCACGCGTGTTGCTGGGGGTGGGGCCAGTGACACTTTTCTGCAGTCAGTTGGGCATCAGCTCCCTTGCAGCTAGATGGCCCTGCTCCTGCACTCGGGGGCGGGGCTCACGTTTCGGGGCCACTCGGGAAGGCCTGTCTGCTGAACACGAACTCTGGCAGTCATTCGTTGGCTGCTGCGGGTCAGGGATGACTTACAACCTTGCACGTGGGGTCCCATGTAATCCCCAGGACTTCTCAGCTCTGATTCGGTTCCTCACACAACTGCACGTTTCTCTAAATTGTTTTATATACTGGCAATATTTTCTTTTTTTGAACTGTTTGTTCATTCATATATTTTCTTTCTTGAATGGTCTCAGTTCATTTTTACAGTTACATTTTTCTATATATTTCTCTGAATGAGTAATTATATTTATAAGGGTTTAAATAGTTTTGTTCGTTTGGTCTTTTATTGTATTTAGAGCCAGTTTATATATATATATATATCTATATATATATATTTTTAAATAGTTTATTGTCAGATTGGTTTCCATATAACACCCAGTGCTTCTCCCCTACAAGTTTTTAAAGTTAATTTATTTACTTTGAGAGAGACCGAGACAGCGTGAGTGGGGAAGAGATAGAGAGAGGGGGAGAGAGAGAGAGTCTCAAGTAGCCAGTGCAGAGCCTGATGCCGGGCTTGAACTCACGAAACCCCAAGATCATGACCTCAGCTGAAACCAAGAGTTGGAGTCTTAACTGGCTGAGCCACCTAGATGCCCCTGACCTTTATTTTAAGTAACAGCTAAGTGATACTGTACAAATCATTTATATGCTAAAATAATTTCCTCTGTTTACTACTTCTGTTTCCATGTTTAGAGAGCTCCTCAAGGTTGATTGTATTTACTTAAATTTTCTTTTAAATTCGCCATGTTTAAAAATATTGTGAGAGCTGATCAATTTTTGGAATAAAAAAGTGTGAAATAACATCTTATTGACATTCCTTTAATATGAAATGATGTGCACAACTCCACTTCTTTTAAAAATAACCCTTCCTTTCCTCAATTATTTTGCTGCATAATAATATTATTTTTGGATTTTCCGTTTTGTGCTTTGATCCGTGGGTCCAGTTTGCTTTCCTATCACACAAAATTAATGCCTGTCATTTTATTGTGCCTTGCACTTTGCGGCAGGACAGTCTGCACCATCGTCCGCCGTTCGTCTCTCGTTAGAGATGCAGGGATGCTATCGCACTGTCGAAAAATAGATTCTGGCATTGATTTGAGTTTGAAGATGCCAAAAGGCTTACTTGGTATCTCTGCGGAATTGAGACACCTTATCCTGGTACAAAGGGTACATATTTACTCAGGTTGTATTCTGTATCCTTCAGAAAAGAGTCTGTCTTTATTATTTTATTATTTTTTAATTAATTAAAAAATTACATCCAAATTAGTTAGAATATAGTGCAACAATGATTTCAGGAGTGGATTCCTTAATGCCCCTTATGCATTTAGCCCATCCCCCTCCCACAACCCCTCCAGTAACCCTCTGTTCTCCATATTTAAGAGTCTCTTATGTTTTGTCTGCCTTCCTGTTTTTCTATTATTTTTGCTTCCCTTTTCTTATGTTCATCTGTTTTGTATCTTAAAGTCCTCATATGAGTGAAGTCATATGATATTTGTCTTTCTGACTACTTTCGCTGAGCACAATCCCCTCTAGTTCCGTCCACATAGTTGCAAATGGCAAGACTTCATTCTTTTTGATTGCTGAGTAATAGAGTCCTTTATGTTTTAATAAAATAAAAAGTTTATTTTACCAGGTCTTGACTAGAAATTGTTAAATATATTTCTAGACATTTTGCAAGATCAATAATTTATAAATCCCACTTTTGCAAACACCTGTTGACCTTTTCACACAGCTGTTTTGAGTGCGCAGAGGGATGCGTGTACCCCAGACCTGACCCTCTCCTCCTGGTCTCCTCCGTGCAGGCTGTTTAAGGATTGCTCTTAACCCTTCAGAGCTGTGGACAACCCCCCTCCACACCACACCCCCCCCCCATGCAGCCAGCGCCTCTCTCCCTCTGGAGAGCCCATCCTACAAAATCATCCTGAGGGGCTGCTCCAGGATCGCTGCCAGGACACCAGGACGGATACAACGTCTGCTCTGTCCTGGTGTTAATCAGGCCCTCGGGAAGGATTCCTGCATCAAAGGCCTTTCCACCTTGCCAATAAAGATGCATGGGAGGGGCGAGCAACTTTCTTGACTGAGACATGGTAGGGAAAATGCAAACAGCAAAATCATGTTCCAAAAGGTTTTCCATAAAGGGAAAGTTCAAGAGTAAGTGGCATAGTGGAAAAGGGCATCTGACGAAGTGCAGCTTTGGGGGAAAAGATGGAGGAAGTCATGTCAGCGAGCACTGAATGAGTTCGAATTAAATGGAAGTTGAGTCTGTGCACAAGAGACAGGGATCACGTACTAGAAGATGGCATTTCTGGAACCCTGTGTTTGCCATGAGCTGCTCTCTCTCGTCCTGTTAGACAGATGTCACCTGTATTTCTGGTCCCTGGGCTCAACCCCTCACCGAGACAGGTACACTTGTGCGGTGGCCACACTTCCATGGTCAGGAGAGGAGGGGGGGGCGTGCACGCGTACGGAGGTGAACAGGGCGCTTTTCGGAGCCATTGCCTTCTTCAAGGAAAGGTGTCCTGGTGAGACATGCAGAACTGTGCTGGTCCACGCAGAAGTCCATTTTATATTTCATAGCAGCTGCTCTCCTGAAAATGGGTGAAACTAGTGATATCTCATTAAAATCATCAAGGGAGAGGAGAAAAGCATCAGGAATTTAGGAAAAGGACCAGGAGTTTAGTGTTGAATTTTTTCTCTGACCATAAATGGCCAATCTGATCAATTCTCTATCCTTATAAATATTAATACTGTTATAAATCAATGAATAGGAAAACTAAAATTGCATTTAAAAGTAATATTTCACTGACGTTATGGAACAGAACTCGATGAGGTGGGAGAATCTCTTTGGCTGGGCTCCTGCACTCACTCGCCTCACTGTGGGTGCACCTGTGCTGGGGGGTTAGCCGCAGTCTTGTCTCCGGCTCGAATTCACTCTCCTCTAATCTGTAAACACTTTAGGTTGACATGCTTAAAGTTATGTTTTCTTTAATTCTGATTGACCTGCTTAGTGCTACTTGGGGTCTTAAAAATCAGCCTTGGGGGTCCTGGGTGGCTCAATCAGTTAAGCATCGGACTTGGCTCAGATCATGATCTCACAGCATGTGAGCCTGATCCCCGCTAGGGTGAGGCTGCTTCTCTCTCCCTCCTGCTCTGCCCCTCGTGGGATTATCTCTCTCTCTCTCTGCCCCCTTGCTCACTTGCACCCTCTCTCAAAAATAAAAGTTAAGGGGCGCCTGGGTGGCTCAGTGAGTTGGGTGTCCAATTTCAGCTCAGGTCATGATCTCACGGTTGGTGAATCTGAGCCCGGCATCCGGCTCTGTGCTGACAGCTCAGAGCCTGGAGCCTGCCTCAGAGTCGGTGTCTCCCTTTCTCCCTGTTCCTCCCCCGATCACACTCTGTCTCTGTCTCTCAAAAATGAATAAACGTTAAAAAAATTAAAAAAATAAATAAAGGTTTAAACAATTAAAGTTAAAAAAAGAAAAGAAAATCAGTCTTAATACCGGAGACCAGCCTGAGAGGCCACAAATCCAATTGTATTGCTGTATATTGTGTTACTGCCAAGGTCACGGGAGTTCCCTGATCCTTCATTCTGCCTTGGTTTAGCCTTCCCCATGGTGTGTTCATGGATGACAATCCTGAATGGGAAGAAAACCCCTGAATTTATTATTATTGGCTGAATTTATATGCTCACTGGAATAACAGCTTAATCCGGAGGCCTTGGGAGCTTTGCTTTCTCACTAAGGCAACCCCAGATCTGAAGATCTTACCCCTTTCTGCAAGTTCCCAGGACTACAGAGAGGAGCTGCAGTTAACCAGGAGTGTGTGTGTGTGTGTGTGTGTGTGTGTGTGCATGCACAAGTGTGTGCAAGCACCCAGCTGTGTGTGCACATGTGTGCATGCATCTACCTGTGTGTGCAAGTGTGTGTGCATGAGTGGACATGTGTGAGTGGACATGCATGTTTATATATGTGTGTGTGCACGTGTGCTACACCACCTGTGTATGCTTGTGTGCGAGTATGAGTGTGCACACATGCATCTGTGTAGATGTGTGCGTGCATGTTTATACACCCATGTACACACATGTGTCACACACACGTGCATATATACATCTGTGTGTATGTGTGCACACATGTATACATCTGTATGTGCATGTGTGCACATGTGTGCATGTGTGCCTGTGTGTGTGAGTGAAGTTCTGTAAGATTTTAGGTGTTCTCTTTAACCTGTGCTCCTGAGAGCATCTACAAGAGACACTAACCAAGTTTAGATTTGGATCAGTGCATAGAAAATTAGAAAAAGGGCAGTTCTCATAATACATCAGGAACACAGAAACAGATCACTTACAGAATTTCCTTGCTTGAACTTTAGTTGGATGTATCTTAGGCACTGAACCTGGTCATGCTCACTGCGTGAACGTTATCTCATTTAAACATCGTGGTCTTAGAGTGCCTGGGTGGCTTGGTTGGTTGAGCGTGTGACTTCGGCTCAGGTCATGATCTCACCATGAGTGGGTTGGAGCCCCACATTGGGCTCTGTGCTGGTGGCTCAGAGCCTGGAGTCTGCTTCGGAGTCTGGGTCTCTTTCTCTCTGCCCCTCTCCCACTTGCACTCCAACTCTCTCCCAAAAATAAATAAGTGTTGGGGCGCCTGGGTGGTTCAGTCGGTTAAGCCTCCGACTTGGGCTCAGGTCCGATCTCACGTTCGTGGGTTCGAGCCCCGCGTCAGGCTCTGTGCTGACAGCTAGCTCAGAGCCTGAAGCCTGCTTCTGGTTCTGTGTCTCCTTCTCTCTCTGCCCCTCCCCTGATCATGCTCTGTCTCTCTCTGTATCAAAAATAAATAAAACATTAAAAAATTAAAAAAAAAGAATAAGTGTTAAAAAAATGAAAAAAAAAAACCATTATGGTCTGCTGATTGAAAAACTGAGAATCAGAAAATACCCAGAAAGGGAGAAATATGGAGACAGGAACTTCCTGGGCCCTTGAAACAGAGCACCAGGGCTGGGCAGTATTTTTCAGGGTTGGCTTCTCATCTGGCTGAGACTGAGTGATAGTATTTGCCACAGCCTAGAGTTCTGAACACATCCAGGTTTTCCTTTAGTAGACATCTATTATTTTTCTCTCAACTGTAAAAACTTCAGTGAACAATAATTAATGTGATCACAGCAAGAAGATGTGTTTTTCTGAATTTTATATTTGGAAATGAAAGAAATGTTCTCTGCTCTTGAAAACTGTTCACTGGCTCAATCATTTCCACTCTGGGAACTTGTATGCCTTGTGCTTTACTGGCTTGGAAAGAGCAGGATCTCGATTAACATTGTGGCAGGGAAAGGGTTCTTGCCACAGCTCTATGAAGGGCTGACTTGAACTCTTTATTTCTCAAGCTGTAAATCAGCGGATTGAACAATGGAGTCAGGATGGTGTAGGAGACTGATATGATAGCATCTTGGCTCGAGGAGTAGTTGGACTTGGGCCTTAAGTAGATAAAGGAGGCACAGCCATAATGGATGGTGACTACAATGAGGTGGGACGCACAGGTGGAGAAGGCTTTGTACCTGCCTAATGTGGAAGGAAACTGGAGTATGGCGGCAATGATGTGTATGTAGGACACCAAAATCAAGAGCAGGGGGATAACCAAGACCAGTGCACAGAGCATGATGATGACAATCTGACTCAGGTAGGTATGATGAGATGCCACCGTGAAGACAGGGGCGATGTCACAGAAGAAGTGGTGGAGCTGGTTAGAGGAGCGGAAGGGCAGGTGGAATACCAGGGAGGTGATAATCTGTGCAACAGTGAAGCCACAGGCACAGGCAGCAGCCACGAGTCCCACACACACCCCGGGGCCCATGAGCACCGTGTAGCGCAGAGGGTTACAGATGGCCACGTAGCGGTCATACCCCATGGCTGCCAGCAGGAAGGAGTGAGAGCAGCCGAGGAAGAGGAAGGTGAACATCTGGATGGCACAGCCCAGGAAGGAGATGGTCTTCTTCTGGGCCAGCAGGTCAACCAGCATCTTGGGTACAATGACGAAGGTGTAGCAGGTCTCAGAGCAGGAGAGGACAGCAAGGAAGAAGTACATGGGGGTGTGAAGAGCTCTGTCTAGCACGATGGTGGAGATGATGATGGCATTGGTGCCCAGAGTGAAGAGGTAGAGGGGCAGGAAGACAACAAAGAGCAGCCGCTGCAGCCCGGCCAGAGAAGAGAAGCCGAGGAAGATGAACTCCCTCACCAAGGTCTCATTGCCTCGCTCCATGGAAGGCACATCATTCAGAGACAATCCAGGAGAGGAGGAGAGAGTGTCAAGAGAAATCTCTGAAAACTAGTAGAATCACAAGGAACTGATTATGATAGGGCAGGAGTTAAGATCTGTGCTCTAAATTTATTATCCCCCCCTCCATGCAATTTAATTTTAAGACATAAAGAAGTGCCTAAAATTAGCCAGGTGTACATCCAAATTAGTGTCCAAAGTCATCCTAACCCCATAGGCAAACCACCCTTGACAGTTCTCAGACCCCAGAGAAGTCTTGCAGGTTGAGGCTGTTATGCACATTTGTAGCTCTGCACTCTGTTTATCCTGCAAATGTCGCCATCAGCTTGCTTGTCCCCAGCCTCTCTCATACCGTCGGTAGCAGAGTAAATCATCTGAACACACTACATGGAGAGGTGAATTTGTCTATGACTCTTAGCACCTTCCCATTAGTATTATTCTTACACTCACATTCCGACATTTAGCTCCCACCTCTCCATGACCTGGACCTGCATTCTCCCCGCCCCTGTTGGCCACACTTCCTGGCAAGGTCATTGCCTTCACCTTCTCCTACTCTCATTACTCAGACTCTTGCTTCCAAATCTTCTTTCTGTTCCCCAATCTGGAACAAGTTTTCCAGGATGGAATATAACTCTGCGTCCTCCAATGCCCATCTCAGAGTCCTTCCTCCTGCAGAGAGGACTGCCATCTTCCTAAGGACTCTTGTCCATTTCCATCACTTCTCTTAATGCCTACAAACACCTCATTGTTCCCATCCTTCCCATTCCGTCTCACATCTCTTCAGTCTGTTTTGCCCTTGATTCCCAGCAAAACTTCTGAAATATAAATTGTATCACTTGCTCTCCTCCTCAAAACTTTGCTCGTGGCTTTATATTCCTACTCTTTCCGGTTTTCAAGGTCTTGTTTTGGAAACCAAACTGTTTTTGTGATCATCTGTGGATCCGTATGTGATGCATCACTATCATATAGACACGTTGCATCTTCTTTGCCTCTATTCCTTGCTGATGTTAGCTCATTACCCATATTTTATTTAGAAATGTTTTACCCTTCCTTTGAAGCCCCAGTCAAATCTACTTTCATTGGGAGCTTCCTTGATCTGTCTCCATGAAGGAGAAGTCTACCTCAGAATTCAAATAACACATTAATTGCCAATCTGATCTGTTGTTTACTTAATTTTGAAATACTGTATTGAGTTTTTCTCATCTCTCTTTTCCAGTGGATTTTGTACCCTTGAGGGAAAGTTGTAAATTGTATGTATTTTCACCTGGATTCTCCGTATCTAGAACCGGATTAGGTACTTACTAGTCATATGAATTAATAATCATACAAATAAAACCGTTAACTTGGCAACTTGTTACTTATCTTATGATGTCAGAAAGCCTTTCTAGGACTTACGGAGTAAGACTCTTCCCTGTCCTTCCACCCTGGGCATGAGGATTGTGCCAACCACTAATGCCTAAGGATTTCTGTACTACAGGAGGCTAGCTTTCAAGCTAAAAAGAGAAATCTCAGCTTACGATAGGAATATAGCACTGAAGAGAGCATCATTACAATGCTACATATTCCCAATTCCTTGGACATTTGTTACTCTCCAGACCATACTGGAATGTAAATAAATGGAAGGGAAATTATAAGGTAGATGTCTGTATCCCATTTAAAGAAGCATATCATTCAAAATTATTATCTTAGCTAATACTAATAACAAAAATTAATGGCAGCGTACCCTACCCTACCCAAGAACCCCTAAATCAAGAATATCAGGTGCTATACAGCATGTCTTAAGCAATGTGATTATGACCAGGCACTTTGCGCTAGGGACACACATATGAATGAGACCCACCTAGTCCAAGACCTCACGGTTCAGGGTGAGATGTTTGCAGAAGAAGAGATGATTCGAAAATGATGTGGTGATTGAAAGGATGGATATGCACCTGTTACTGTAAGCATCGAGGGGACAAATCTTCTGTACATCCTTGGAAAAGAATATTTTTTGTGATTATTTCTAAGTTTCTTTTTATCTGTTATAGAAATGTTGAACTAAAGCATTCTTTGAGAAATATCATGAGCCTGGGCACAATTTAGTTTCTGCCATTTTAGTCCAGATGTACAAATAGTTCAAGGAAGCACGGTTGCTGACTGTCTCTGATGTTTTGTGTTTCCATAGTATCATCCCCCACCCCCGTCAGACCTTCTCTTCCTCCACCATTCCCCCTGGTTCTTGATTCAGTGGCTGACACCAGGGTTTTTGTTGATTAGAAGGTTTATTTATTACTAATATACTATTATCTTTCTAATCCCAGGATCCCTGATTCTCAGGACTACTAGTGAATTTCCATATGTATGATCTCGAATTTTACCTTCATAAGCAGATGTAAAGTTGAGTAATGTAGCAATAAAGTGTGTTTTGAACTTAAACAGATGTGGGCTTTAATCCTGACTCTGGCATATTCTAGTGGTAAGATCTTAAATCCTCTAAGTTTTATTTTCTCACTTGTATGGTGAGAGAAGTAATTCTCTCCCAGGGCTACAGTGAACATTAATTGAAATTATATGTGTGGAAGAGTCTAATTTAGTAAATAAGAATGCTCAATAAATACTTCCCTTTCATCACGTTATTGTTGTTCGATGGGGGTTGGGACCAGAAATATTTTCATCACTGAGATAATGAGGATTTAACTCATGGCAAGTTGGCGAAATTGCCTTTTCAAACTTTCCAAGGGAAAGACAATTAAAGAGGGCTTGTCATTCTCCCGAGGCTCTCTAAGCCTGACTGAAGGTAATCTGGTTTTGTGCGCAGTCCTGCCCTGTATGGGAGGAGGCAGAGGCTAGACCTTGAAGGACAATGCCAGCCCTTCAGTGTCGGATTGCTTTCAGCCAGTCATCCTTGTGCGTTATTTACACCTGCTAGAAAGCAAAGGAGTTTTCCCAAATTTTCTATTTTGTTGGTGTGCAGTATGAGACGAGCAAGAAGATACATTGTAGTTAATCTTAGTCACATATGAATATAAACTTAGGAATTTCTCATTATGGATGTCTTATAGTTATCAATAATGCATATCTTGTACATGTTTTTAGGTATCTGTGTATTTAGGTATTAAACTTAACTACTTATTGAGCTCCTAGAGACTGGAATATATAGTTTTGTAATTCTCACATTTTATGATTTCATGATTTTTATTATGTCCTAAGCACGGCAGATATAAACATGAATGTGGGGCGCCTGGATGGCTCAGTCAGTTAAGCGTCTTACTCCGGCTCAGGTCAGGATCTCACAGCTCATGAGTTCGAGCCCTACATTGAGCTCTGTGCTGACAGCTTAGAGCCTGGAGCCTGTTTCTGATTCTGTATCTCCAGATCTCTTTGCCCCTTTCCTGCTCATGTTCTCTCTCCCTCTCTCAAAAATAAACATTAAAAAAAAATTTAATGTAAACATGAATGAAATCATTGTTCCTTTCTCTGAGGAGAATGAAAGGCATATTACAAGACAGACCATCATAAACATTATGAAAGAAGCACAAGCAAAATATCCTGAAAATATTGAGGAAAAAACAAACAATTTCTGGAAGGCTTTGATGAAAGAACTGTATTTGAATATCACCTGTAAGCGTTTTGATAAAAATATGGACATAACTGGCATTACTCATGTAAACATTATGGTTGGGCTGATTACCATTTTCTTTAGTGTTGCCTGGTCCGTGGCCATTCAGATTTTTTGAACAAACATGTGCTGCTTTGTTGAATAAAAATACACAGACTTCCTATTTCCAAAAGAAATGCATATGTGTATACAGGTATGTGAAGCAACGGACACCCATCTCTCCCTGCCTTTCTTCTGTTTCTGCACCATAAACTTCACGAAGGGGTCACACATGACCCCCAGTCTACTTCAGTTACTCTGTCAGGATTCATTCTTACATTTCCAGGCAGAAAAAAAAAAAGAACATAATTTTGGTAATAGTTTATCAACTAAAATGTAGAACCATCTTTTAGAAATATCATATGAACTAATATTTATTACATGTTCCCCGTATTCTAAAGTGAAAATATTGTTTTATACATAATATAAATATACACAGTCATGTTTGGTTTTCATAATGAACCCATGAGTAGATGCTGCTTTTAATATGTCCATTATAAGTGATAAGCAAAGAGTTTGAGGAAACCTCTCAAGTTCACACAGCCGGTAGAACCAGCACTAGAATATAGATTCTGATTGGCGTAGGGGTATTGCACACGTGTGCGTGTGTGCACACATGGGTTGATGAGAACAGGAAAGCAGTATTCTGTCGCCCTTTTTCCATATGAAGGAGCATTAAGACAGGCTTTCTGTTACACTCTTGCTGTGGACTCCAGTCCTGACCCACCATATATTAGCTTTGAGACTTTGATGTGTCTGAGTCAGTTTCTTCCTCTTTGTAGTGACGTTCACACTGATAATTAGCTAACTTACCTTTTAAGATTTCTCCAAAATGAGTGAGAAAACACTATTGCAATGGCTAAGTATTAAGCAGATATCAATTCTGTAATTATCATGTATTTTTTTTTAATTTATAATAGTTTATTGTCAAATTGGTTTCCATATAACACCCAGTGCCTCTCCCCACAAGTGCCTTCCTCCATGACCATCACCCCTTTCCTCCCTCCCCCTCCCCCTTCAGCCCTCGGTTCGGTCTCAGTATTCAAGAGTCTCTGATGATTTGTGTCCCTCGCTCTCCCCAACTCTCTTTCCCCCTTCCCATCCCTATGGCTCTCTGTTAGGTTTCTCCTGTTAGACCTATGAGTGCAAACATATGGTATCTGTCTTCTGCCTGACTTACTTCAGTCAGCATGACACCCTCGAGGTCCATCCACTTTGCAACAAATGGCCAGATTTCATTCTTTCTCATTTAGAATCAAAATAAGGTGGGTGCTTTTGAGACTATGACTTTGAAAACTGTCTGGTGTGCTCCACTGGCTTCAGAAAGGGTGGGGTGGGGTAAAGATGGCTTCTCTGCACAGGACAGGGAGAGGTGTGCTGTGTTAACCCTGTCTCTTATCTAAGGGCATCTCCAGAAAGTCAGAGTCATCAATGTCAGAGTCTTAAGGGATCTTAAAGCTCCCATCCAGCAGTCTCATCTGAGAGACGAAGGACTTGAGCTTCAGCAAGTGATGTGAAGGCCCTAAGACCAGAAAGGACCCGAGTCGATGTATTAGCAGCAGAAGAGAGGTCTTTTGTCTTTCAGAATGTGACTCTCACAGTGTTAGGAAGCCTCCTCAACATGCTTATTACGTAGGTGCTGACTTGCTCTTTGTGTATCCGTGTGTACAGCAGTGAGTTTCATGTTCTGTTCCTGAGCCCTCCTCATCTCTATGAGCTCGTGCTGCAGTCAGAGATTCTGATTGACTCTGATTTTGTATTCCTGGGAGTTTCTGTGTCCTCGTCTCTGTTAACTGTCATTGTTTGCAGGGCACTAAGTCCTGGGACCGGTTCCTAGACCCCACCTTATACAGCCATTTCTGAAGAAGGTTGTTATTGAAGATTTTGTACATGTAAACACAAGCACACGCACACACACGATTGTTATTTAGCCTTTAAAAAATGGAAATTCTACCATTTGCAACAACATGGACCTGGAGGACATTATGCTAGTGAAGTAAGTCAGTCACAGAAGAGAAATTCTACTTACAGGAGGGAGCTAAAGATTCAAACTCCTAGAAACAGAGCAGAATAGGGATTGCCTGGGGCTGGAGAAGTGGGGAGCAGCAGTTCGATAGGCATGGATGTCCGCCATACAAGATGAGTGTGTTCTAAAGATCTGCTGTATAGCATAGCTCCTGTAGTTAACACTACATATTCTGTACACGTATGAAGAGGGTAGATCTCCTGTTAAACGTTCTTGCTCTAAAGAACAAAAGATTTTGTGATTAAAATATGGTTGAGTGCCCTATTGAATTAAATCAGAACCAAGACAGTGTCTGTAAATTTAGGAAGACCAGTGAGTCATTTAATTTAGAATATCTATAAAATGTATATGCATAGTTTTACAGAAATTCACTTTAAAGCTTAAATAATCCTGGTTAGCATTATTTAGAGTCCACATCCTTCCTTGTGACAGTGTCTGTTTTTACTGACCCTGCACCAGCATGGGCCCATCACCCTTCTTGTCTCTTACCTGAGATGTAAAACCACAGGTACCACTGGGAGCTAGGTGTTTACTTTCACTTCCTGTCCATTGTCCAGTTCCTCAGTGTGATAGGTGTTCTGTCCAAGAAGATGTCTGTTATTCACTGATGGGGTCCCAGCTGCCTTCCCTCTTCCTAAGAGGAAGGGAGGCACAGAGCCTGCCAGAGACAGAACCCAAGCGAAGAAGAGAAAGGGGGAAGGTAAAAATGGGGCCAAGACTACTGGTCTCTATTGGGGGGCAGGGGTGGGAAGATGATCTGGGGACTTAGACCTCGACCAAATGCAACCAGTTTCCTCCCACCATTTGTGCCACTTGATCAAAGTCCACAGCCCACATCCAACAGTGACCATTGAAGAGTTGGCACTTTCGTTGTATTTATTGGCAGTGGGCCGTTCTTCACAGGGTCTCCTGATGCCAGAGTCATTGTCACGGAGACGTCGCACTGGGTTTAATTAATGGCTGAGTTGATTTTGGAAAATAGAGGCAAGTCACCAAATGCAAATTGCTCAAAATTGGGGCCAGGCATTAGGGCTTGGGGGAACAGAAGGCTTTCAGCCACTCGCAGATGCAGCAGGCAGTAATTTTAGACAATTTGACTAATTTCAAGTTAATTTCTCCATTTTACACATTACTGAAGGGACAAAAGGGAAATTTATGCAGAGAATTCAGGATGATAGGTATATTATCAAACACGTTTGTTTTGCCTAAAATGTGCTTTTGTGCTTAAAATCAGGGACGTCTTTTCCTGTCAGGCTGAGAGGCTGGATTGAGCCAGGTTGCTTTTTATAGTGAAGGCCCTGGTGAGTGAGCTGAAAGAGGACTCATTTCTCCACCCTAACCGAGTTCATTTATCCTACCTCTCTCCTCCGTCACTCAGAAACTAATTTCGTGCACAACTGTACATGGGGGATACTGAATCAGTATGTGCTGAGTGCTGGGTGAACCAATGGTCACAGACACCACTACCCCAATGACACAACTTCTCCATTTGCACAAAAATACCATGAAATAGTTTTTTATCTCCCAAATCTCTAGTTTACCCTAGCTTTGTGTCCATGCTGGGAATGAGGGTGATTTCAGCATCATTTCCCAATCACATGTGGATGGATGTTGAAAACCCTGAACAATGACATGGCACAGAGTAGGAACTCATCATGTATCTGGTAGATGAAGAAATAATGATATGGAGAACAAAATGGTGAACAAGAATAGCTGAGAACAAGAAATAATGCCCATGATAAAGTAGGAAGTAAGAGGAGTGGAATTTAATATCTTTGAATCTGAATGCTGAACTTTTTTTTGTTACTGATGCTCATTGTTCACTTCCATTGCTTTCAAAATCTACTTTATTAAGGTATTATTGACATGTGAAAAGCTGTATATATTTAATATGGACACCTCAATGACTTTGGTGATAAAACCCACCCATAAAACCATCACCACCACCAAGGCTGTAGACCTTTTCTTCAGCTCCCAAATTTCCTCCCATCACTATCACCATCATCATTATTATCATCATCATCGCCATCATTATTTTGTGGTAAAAACATCTAACTTAAGATCTATCCTCTTGGCCAATTTTAAGTATACAGTATCATATTGTTAGTTGCGGCACTATGTGGCATAGTAGAGTCCAGAACTCATCTTGCATAACTGAAATTTTCTACCCTTTGACCAACAGCTCCACATTCCCCCTCCCGCTCCCCCTGGCTACCATCAGTTTGTTCTCTACTCTCTTCTATGAGTTTAATTACTTTAGGCTCGCCTTATAAGGAGACCATACTGGACTTGTCCTTTTGTGACTGATTTATTTCACTTGCCATAATGTTCTCTAGGCTTTTTCGAGTTGTTGCAAATGACAGGGTTTCCTTCCTTTTTAAGGCTGAATAATATTCCATTGTGTATATATGCCATATTTTCTTTATCCATTCACCTTTCCATGTGGACCTTTAGTTTGTTTTCATATCTTGCTTCTTATTAACAGTGTTGCAATAACATGGGAGTGCAGGCATCTTTTTGATGTCCTGATGTTGATTCCTTTGGATAAATTCTCAGGAGTGGGATTGCTGGATCATATGATTGTTCTGTGTTTAATTTTTTGAGGAACCTCTATTACGTTTTTTGTAGTGATTATATCAAGTACCATCCCACCAATAGTATACCAGAGTTCCTTTGTCTCCACATCCTTGAAAATACTTACCTTTTATCTCTTTGATAAAATTCATTCTTTTAGACACTCACGTTTAGGTGTGAGGTGATACCATGCTTTTAAGTTGCATTTCCCTGACAATTAGTAATGTTGAGCAATTTTCCATATACCTGTTGGTTTTTTGTGTGTCTTCAAAATGGGAAAAGAATAGTCTCTTCAAAAAATGTGTTAGGAGGGGCACCTGAGTGGATCAGAAGCATCCAATTCGTGACTTCATCTCAGATCATGATCTCATGGTTCATGGGTTTGAGCCTTGCGTTGGGCCCCACACTGATAGTACCAAGCCTGCTTGGGATTCTTTCTCTCCTTTCGTTGCCCCCTTTTCCAAATAAATAAATAAACTTTTAAAACATGGTGTTGAGAAAAACTGGATATCTATATATGAAAGAATGAAATTGGACCCATAGATAACAGTAAACACATTGATCAACTCAAAATGGATTAAAAACTTAAACATAAAACCTGAAACTATAAACTTCTCAAAGAAAGCAGGGGGACTATTATCTTGCTATTGATCTTGGCAATAATTTTTTGGATATGACATCAAAAGCACAAACACCAAAAACAAATGTCAAATATATCGAACTGAAAAGCTTCTGCACAGCAAAGAGACAATCCACAGCATCAAAGGGCAATTTACAGAATAGGAGAACATTTTTGCAATGTATCTGATAAGTGATTAATATCCAAAATTCATAAAAACTCATACAACTCAAAAGCAAAAAACCAGATAACTTGATTAAAAAATGGGTTAAAAACCTGAATAGACATTTCTCCAGAGAAGATATCTTAATGGCTACTCTTACTACCTTTATTTTCTCGAATTTTGGCCCCACTCTCAGCCAATTGCTTCGTTTTAAAGTTCCAGTTGGGAGCAGGTGAGTTGTACTGGGCTCCCCCTGGCTCTAGGGTATGATTCAGGGGGGGCACGTGATCCAAGTCTGGACGATCTAGAACAGCAAGTTTCAGTGCCTCGACTTTTGTTTTCACATTTGAAGTGAATTTTCTCTTCGCCTGGACTGGCTTTTGTGAGCTGGAGGTGTCAGAGACTGTCAAGTTTAGGCTAAAAATAAAACCAAGAGTGAAGAAGCAGAGGTCTGAGACACCTCTTGAAGACAGCTTGAAGGTGACCTTTCGGAACACTGCACCAGCCTGTGCCTGAAAGCGTTGCAACTCTGGACTTCTCAGCTTACATGAGCCAATAGGCTTATTTTTCATTAATATCAGTTTGAATTGGATTAATTTTTATTTATAACCCAAAGATCTTAAATTATAAGACCTTGTCACATTCCAGGATGGATTTGAGATGACTTAAGTATGTGCTATTCAGGTACATATAAATATATGAATATCTAAGAAATTAGAGCAAAAGTAAAGTACTAGTATATTAATGAGGTCAATTGGGAGGAGGGAGTCATTGAGGAGTCATTTGGAAGACGGACATAGAAATGTATACCCTGAGGCCAAATATATTAAATTTAGTCTCAAAATTAAGCACGAAAGTTTATACTGGGCAGTTCAATAGACAACGAAAATAAGTAAGCATCGTGTTGTTCACAGACATGAAATATGTGAGTGATGTGATTTCCAACATGGAAGTACTGATCATATTAACAAATCCATAATTAATTATTGGACATCTAAGCAGAATGGAAGAAGGTCTGTAAAGTAATACAACCATATCACACCTAAAAGCTCAGATTTGCAGACAAAATGAAAAGTGAACCCTTATTTACTTGGTCTCATCCCACTTGAGTCATGAGTCTGGACTAAGACTGTCCAGACCCTTCCCCGGGGCAGTTCACACTCAACAACCTAGTCAGGGCCTGGGAGTGACAGATGACAAAAAGAAACTTTCTTGCCCACTTACTGTCTTTCTTTGATCTTCCATGCAACAGCTCACTCCCCTTCACCCACTTTGCTCATCCCTTCCACCCTTTGCTACCCACAAGATCATAAATATATTTTTAAATATTCTAGAAAGTGTACTGCTTGACCTTAAACATTTAGTTCTAATATCCATGTGGGATTGATTTTGTGTATGATACGAGACAGAATTAGACTCTCTCTCTCTCTCTCTCTCTCTCTCTCTCTTTTTTCTTCCCTGTGGATATCATTGATATCCTGTACTATTTTTGTAAAGATCATTTTTCATTCTGGATATAAGAGGATACACATGAACTTTTGCTATATCACGTTTGCTGTAACAGGATATAGATGTTGGCTTATTTCTAGGTGATCTTTTCTCTTCCATTGTTCAAGGCATGTGTTTTTGCACCAACATTAGTCTATCTTTTTCACTGTATCATTATTATATAGATTTGCTCCTTGGAAATGTAAGTCTTCTAGACTAGTGCTTTTTAAGGACTACTTTGACTTCTTGTTCTTTTGTATTTCTGTTTTTCATATTCCTATACACAGGGGTTTTCTTTTATGCTGACTCAGAGAAAAAGAATTATTATTTTTGTATTATTGACTTTGTGACAGGCAACCTTGTAAATATGTTCATGTATTGATTCTCATTTTCATCTGTATATTTTTATGTAATTTATATGTTCCTAAGAAAATTTCAATGACCACACTTTAATTTTTTTCCTTTCAAACTACTGTTATTTTATTTGTTTCCCTTACAATAAGAAAGACCTCTAGTACAGTATTGAATAGAAGTAGAGACATTGGGCATGTTGTTTTATTTTTGAAATCAAAGGGACATTTCCTCTTCTTTCATCATTAAGAATGAAATTTGAAGTCAGTTTTTAAACATACTCTATCAGATTAAGAAAACCTATTTTTAGTGTTGTATGTTTTTATTTATAATTGAATATTAAATTTTATTGATTTTTTGCATCTATCCAATTATATTATAAATATGTAAGCCATATTTTAAAATAAATTATATATAATTGTCTTGATAGACACGAAAATTACATATATAATTTATATCCTGTATCTACTCCTATCTGTTCTATATACCTGTCTAATTTAATCATTACCATTCTTTTGGTCCTCTTGTGCCACAAATATAGGAACTTTGAAATGTAGTCTGCTAAGTCAAGCAACCTTTGGAAAACCCCATTTGTTTATATCATTGAGTTCAATATGGCTGCCTTAATTTAACCTGCAGAGTCCTTCTTGATAGGATTCCCCTTCTGCCATATTTTGTCACCTTTGTCACCCTAGAGGTCTATTTCTGGCACATGGGTTACATAAATGTACTCATCTAAGCTATGCAATCTTCTGAGTCTGTGCACCTGCCCCCAAACACTCTGCCACTATTATTTTCCTTAGTTTTTACTTATTTTTCATGTCTCAATTTCAATATTACTTACTCTACAAAGCCCTTTTTGGTTTCTCCAAGATTAAGTTAGATCCTCACACATCGACAGCCACTGCATCACAAGTAATTATCACATGCATCATCATTCTCCTTTTTGGTCTGCTATGGTTCTCACCTCTGACTTATCCTCACTGTGCCTATCAAGTGACAGATGCCAAATAATAAATTGTAAGATAAATGAATGAAAGTAGAAAACATATTCTGAGCATATAGAATAAATCTTTATTCAGTATCTCATTAAGTCAACATTAAAGGTACCATTGAAGATCTAGAAAAAAAATCTGTCCAATGATGTGATTATTTATACTTACAGGTAAATTACGAGACCTCAATGACCTGCATTTTATTATCATTTATTAATTGAATAAAAATTTCGTAAGCCTAGTGTGTGCTCAAGTGAAAGTTTGAGAAATGAAATTTATGAAATTTTTATATAAAATTCACTTGTTTTGCTGAAACTCACCTTTAACAAAACCCACAGTAAACTCCGTGGCATGTGTATGCGGTACTGAAACAGGTGACTGGAATTCGGTCACTTCTTATAATAGGACATGAAGGAAAGAGGGGTGCACGTCACTCTTTGTCAACAACACTTACTTTACTACTTGCACATAGTAGCAGGTGCATCAACAGAAGTTTTATTTTTTAAAATTGTTTAAATGTTTAATCATTTTTGAGAGACAGAGAGTGAGTGGGTGAGGAGCAGAGAGAGAGAGGGAGACACAGAATCTGAAGGAGGCTCCAGGCTCTGAGCTGTCAGAACAGAGCCTGACCTGGGCCTTGAACTCATGAGTGATGAGTCAAAGTCGGGCACTCAACCGACTGAGCCACCCAGGTGCTCCAACAGAGCTTTTGTGTGTTCAGCTTAATTTCCCACTGTATCTGACATTTAGTACAATCATAGTTTATGGAAATAAGAAATGAAAAGGAAGGGGAAGTGAAAGGGAATGATAAATCTCAATACCCATGCCTTTATCAGACAGGCATGGGATTGCTTTGCATCTATTAATTTATTGAGTTCTTATAATGCCCCACTGAAGAGGTACTAGGAATCTTGTGTTACCCAGGGGCTAACTGACCATAAGAGAGGTTAAACGTGCCTCATGGCATTTAATGGGAAAATTATCCAAATCAAGATTCAAATCCAGGGTTTTGTGAGTCCAAAGCTTGTGTTTTCTACTCTACCATTGGTCTTTTAGAACTTGAATTCCTTCCTTATTTATCCACAAGTGAATTAATTTCTTTTTATCTATAAATATTTCTTTGTAAACCCCAAAATATCTAGAAAAGCATCCCAAAACTTAAAAGACCTTCACCACTGTTTCCTTCAGAGTGAGAAGAATATCAGCAGACTGGGCATTCTCAGAAGGATAATGTATCATTTGTCATGAAGGCCCAAAACCTGACATTTCCAGGGCACGAAAATAGCATGACTTGAGTACTTAAGAGTTTCTATGTTCACATAACTTTCTGGGGACTGACTGGTATAACCTCCACAGTGGATATAGGCTAACCACAAAGAAGGACTTGCCAATAAAAAGAATCAAGGTAACCTGAAGTCCTCATTTCTTCCTTTTCTGTTTTTGTTAGTTTCTTTTTGTTTTGTTTTGTTTTTGACCAAGAAAAATGATAGATATGTTTATAAAGTTAAATTTCTATCCAGGACAGTTTCACAAGTATAACTTTCCTGATTTACTAACTCCCTCATACGGTTTTGGGAAATGAGTACCTGCTGAGAACTTTACTTAGAGCCGTCTTCACTTCTTTATTTCTCAGTGTATACACAAGAGGATTGAGCAGTGGGGTGATCACAGTGTAGGTCACTGCCACGAGCCGGTCCTTATCTGAGGAGTACAGGGATGTGGGCCTCAGGTAGATGAAGGAGGCACAGCCATAGTGGACAACAACCACCGTGAGGTGGGAGGCACAGGTGGCAAAGGCCTTCCGCTGCCCCTTGGCTGATGCAATCTTGAGGATGGTGGAGACGATGAAGACGTAGGAGATGAAGATCAGCACAAAGGGAACCAGCAGCACTAGGATACTGAGGAAGAAGATGACCATCTCCTTTAGGTTGGTGTCCGTGCAGCCTAGTTTTATGACTGGAGAAATGTCACAGAAAAAGTGGTTGATCTGATTGGTAGCACAGAAGGGCACACTAATCACCAAGACATTGACAACCACAGAGATGAGGAAGCCGCAGAAGCCGGAGGCTAGGACCAACTGCATGCAGGTGGTGCGGCTGACCACAAGTGTGTAGTTGAGAGGGTTGCAGATGGCAACGTAGCGATCATAGCCCATGACAGCAATTAGGAAGCAGTTGGTGCAAGCAAAGCTGACAAAGAAGTAGAGCTGAGCAGCGCACCCAGGGAAAGAAATAGTGTGACTTGTGGAAAGCAGGTTGGTCAGCATCTTTGGTACAATGACCAAGGTGTAGCAGGTTTCAGAGCAGGAGAGGACAAAGAGGAAGAAGTACATTGGGGTGTGCAAAGTCCTATCCAGACGAATGACAGTCATGATGGTGGCATTGGCCATCAGAGTGACCAGGTAAACCAGGAGGAAGATGAAGAAGAGAAGGATCTGCAGATCCCCCAGATTTGAGAAGCCGACAAGAATGAACTCAGTGATCATGCTCTGGTTCTGTCTCTTCATTGGTTGGTGGGAATCTGATTCAGGCATCCTGAAATTGAGAACAAAGAATTCAGCAAAAGCAAAATACCCCCCAAAGAGACAATATTTGTGTTTCTGCACAAAGCTGAAAATACCAGTTTGGAAAAATGAGTAACAAACCTTTACTCACATTGATCATGGGATGGGGAAAGCAGGAGGCATGAGAAGAGACCTAATGTCCCAGTTCAAGGACATCTGACGGTTCACACACAGAGTGTTAAATCAAGAGGTGACTGAGAGTTCATTTCACCTAATCTTGGCATTTTATGGAAGAAGAAATCAAGACTCAAAAAGATTAAGCCATTTACTTAACCCACATGAGAACAATAGCCCTCAAACAAAATCAGCTTATGAGAATCTGATTCAGAAAAAAACAAAAACAATGAGAAGTGTTTTGTCCAGTCCCTCATATGGGTAGCTCAAATACCATTAATTTACATGTAATAATTTTATTTATTTAAAAGTGTGGAGAGTTTTAAATGATAAATAATTAACTATGAAACCTTTGGGATGGGCTTAGAATGATCCCACATATTGGTGTTTTCCTTGTCATGGATGCGTGAGAATTTGGGATTAAGAGCCTAAGTATAGCCCATACTCTGCACAGAGGGTGATGAAGCTTCCATTCCTCCAGCACTGCCTACCACTGCCTTAGTCTCTATTGCTTCCAGAATGTTCTAAGAACAACTCTCACCATTATCCATGGGAAGATCTGTCTTTTGATCCAAGAGCGCATGGTGCTGAGAGTTGGGATTACCAGACAGACGATCTTTATGTTAGAAGAAGCTCAGGGGGCACCTGAGTGGCTCAGTCAGGTGAGCAGCTGACTCTTGATTTTGACTCAGGTCATGATCCTAGGGTCATGGATCGAGACCTGAGTTGGCTCTTTGTTGAGTGTGAAGCCTGCTTAAGATTCTCTCTCTCTCTCTCTCTCTCTCTCTCTCTCTCTGTCTCTCTCTCTGTCTCTCTCTCTCTCTGTCTCTCTCTCACTCTGTCTCTCTCTCTCTCTGTCTCTGTCTCTCTCTTTCTCTCTCTCTCTCTCTCTCTCCTCCCCACTGCCCTTCTCTTCCACGTGCATGCTCTTTATATCAAAAAATAAGAAGCTCAGGAGCCCCTTGCTCAATTTGCACACAATTCTGTGGATGTTTTATGAAAATCTGGGAAGTATATCCAGTCACCACAGTCAAGGGCCAGTTATAAGGTGGTCACAGCCACAGTGCAGGCTGTTCTCTTGCTGTCTGTCTTGATTGTCAAGAACCTCCAGATTCATAGATGAACCAGATATTCCTACCTGACTCAACCACCTGTGGGTCTGGATGTGTCCTCTGCAGACATGTGCAAAGGGCTTAATTAGTTTTCCTCAGCAAGAGCCATTCAGTTATTGCAGGAGAGTGATCATATGCCTTTTGGAGTCTTATTGTTCTCCTGACTAACACTCTTAGTTCTCCCAATGATTTCTCCTGACATTATTTCTGGAATCCTCTGTCCTGATCATCGTCTCATGTGGTTTGGTCTTGAGCATTAGATCACGCTTCTGGCCTCAGCTGTAAGACAAGCTGCTGGTCCACAGTGGTCACACATCACTAACTTCCGTCCCTCCCTGTTTACAAATCATATCACATTTCCTTTCCTACTGTCCTTTATCCCCCACAGTTAATATTTATCCCTGCTACTCATCCCTAGTTTAATATTTATCTCCTGAATGGCTCATCAAAGCGATGAAGGCTTTGATTACTGTGCGCATCTACTTCTCTGTCAGTTGTCCTGGGAACATTTGTTGGCACAGAAGCAGAGAGATGTCGGTGAGGACACAGGCTGTGAGGCTGAGACCATGGCTCTGACACTGACCAGCTTATGACTCCACGGAAATCACTTCTTTGTGCCTCGGGCTTTCTTCTGAAATGGCAATAATGAGAGCAAAACCCATTTTGTGAGCACCAAATGGGCACAATGGAGTCCCTGACTCATAGTGAATATTGAGGAAGTGTTAGCCATGTATAATCCACCTGCTTCAAATTACAAATTGGGAAACTGAAGGCCAGAGAGGCCACACGTAAAGATCTAGGTTGTGTAGCTCTTTAGCAGCAGAGAGGAGACTGTGTCTCACACATCTTAAACTCCCCCCTCCAGGCTTGTCGTTAACCTGGGCTCTAATTTTGCTCTTTCCTCTGTGCTGTGTGCTTACGTACTGGGGGCTGAGGAAACAGATCAGTGTGTTCTTTGCTCTGTGTGGCCCCGTAAGGCAGTCTGCTCCCCACTTTTCTTACCACCTGTTCTTACACCTTTACTGGGTCCCTGACGCTTTCCATCAGCTAGCATGTGTATCTGTCCTGTCATTCCGGGTGTTTGTTCCTATCTCTTGGTTTAAATCTGTTTTAGAAAGTTTGCTGCTTTACATTCTTAATGCTTCTCTGCCTTTGCTCTCTCCATCTCAGATGGCAGGACTTGGTTCCTGGGCCATTTGGGCTCTGTCCATGTGCTTCCCCCTGAATCCTGATGCTCGGACCCACTTGACCTGTGCCTGGTGTCCTCAGCTATTCTGCCTCTGAGTGTTTCTTCGGTGCCCAGGACATTTGTCGAGTCAGATGATGATGCATGATGCTGCTAAGAGGAAAGGCTGGTGTTGCAGCCACAGTGCAAGGGAAACACTTACGTTCAGATGACCCAGCTCACAGGTCCATCAACGCAGGTCCTGAGGGAGGGAGTGAGAATTGGGGGGCAGGGGGCACAGAGAATGGAGGCAAGACAAAGTTTCTGATCAAGCCTCAGTTTATTGAGAAAAAAACATTCATCTTATAAAGAGCAGAAAGCACAGCTCAGCTGCTAAGAAAGAGGGTCACGTGAAGGTGGGAGGGTAAAGAAAAAACAAAAGCTGCAGTTTTAGCACAGCGTCTGAGGAGCCGATAAGAAAGCCCAGCCAAGCTGTCTCTGGCCTTGAGTTGGGAGTGATAACACTGTCCAGCCCCACAGGTGGCTGATCTTAGGTCAAGGCACACATCTCTTCCCCTGGCAGCTCTTTCTGGCAGCTCTCCACATTCAGAAGCAGAGTTTCTGTTCAGTCCCGGGTTCCCTCGTGGACCCTGTCAAAGTATAAAGGGAGAGACAAATAGGTAAACTGTAAAAACACCTCACAGATTTTCCCCCCAGAACTGGTTGGGGGAAGTCTGGAGGCTCTAAGCCTTTAAAGAGGAAAGAAAGTTCTGTTTGCTGGATGGGCTGGAACTTGACTTCACCTGCTCTGTGGGCCTGATGGCAGCACCCCAGTGAAATCCCTGGGTCTTATAGACATAGAGCAGGTACTCCAGGGGATTGGGCCTTGGAGGGAGGTAGTTTTGGGAACCTGGGCATTAAAAACTTGAGAAAAAAAATCAAATACATTATGTGCCTGATCTGTGTAAAGGATGGATAGCTTTGAATCTTATGATTGCCTCCCATAGGTCATTCCTTTTGGGCCAAGGTTTCATTTACTGAATGAAGTCATGAGCTGTAACTCTCTTATTCATTGGCCTTGTAGATTCTGGATATCCGTGGACTGTTTTATGGGATTCCATAAATTCCATGCCTGACAAATTTCATCTCGTTTCTTCCTCCTTCAAGGATGCTGGTTGGACAAACTGCAGAATTGTGTCCGTATCTCTGTTGCTTCATGCATCTCGGCTATGCCTGTGTTACAAAGGGGCAGAAATTCTAGTCTTTTCAACACCCCTCTGCTAGATCAATCTCTTCAAATACATGAATGAATGCAGACATTCTTCTAGGCATCTATCAATTCATTAATTTAATCCTTATGCCTTGAGTACTGATGTCACTCCAGGCAGTCTGGTGATTGTTTGGTGAGAAGGGCTGCACAAAGCTGGGAATGACAGTCCACTATGGTGGTGGCTTCCAGGCCACACACACCTGGGGCTGCCCAGTCCTGGGTTGTACCCAGGATCCTCTGAATGAGAACTCTTTTGGGTAGATTCTGGGAATAGTTTGAAATTGGTTCAAGTGATTTCTATTACTCTTAGCAAGTTTAGAACTACAGTTCTTTGTCTGAAAAGAGGTTGGTGTTTAGAAGGGGAGGTGGAGAAATGAGGCAAAGCGGGCTAAGACTGAGGCACTTTCAGGATGCTGCAGGGCAGTAGTAATCATGCCTGAAGTCTCCAACGCCTCAAATTCCTCTTACACATCTCTGCTTTACAACATGATACCTCTTCCTGAAGGATTTAGGAGCTTTGTACTATTCAAGGAGGGGAGAAATCATGAATTTCTTTCTTGTGTTTTAGTTTTTATTCTGAGAAATCAAAGGTTATGATTGATAGGTGTGTGCTATACGTTAATACAAGTAAGAAGGGCGCCTGGGGGGCTCCATCAGTTGAGCATCCAACTTCAGCTCAGGTCACAATTTTGGTTCATGGGTTTGAGATCCACATCAGGCTCACTGCTGTCAGCACAGGACCTGCTTCAGAGTCTCTGTCCCCTCTCCCAGCCCCTCCCCTGATTGCATTCTCTCAAAATTAAATAAACATTAAAAAAAAGAAGAAAGCAATTGGGTTAATACAAATAAGAGTCTTGTTGGTGTTAATGTGATTTTTGAGGAGGAGAACACAGATACTTCGAAGTAAGAATTGTTGAAATTCATAGGTCATTTTAGAGAGAGAGGGATGGAGGACTGCACTAGGAAGGCTTTCTTTCTACTCACTTCCATGCTGCAGCTCTGATATTATGAGCAGCTTTCTGCCCATCTAGTAGGTAAGTATCTGTGTCCCCTCACCAGTGCATTCGGCTCTTTGGTGAGCTCATCAGTTCAGACCACATTATGTGCATCTACAGAAGGAACCCAAGGAGAGCACAGTGGTCCTGCTGAGCTGAGGCGTGTAAGCTGAAGCAGAGTAAAAGAGCTTGAGAAGGTAAACAGCTATACTCCGAAAGGGAACACCAGAGAGTTGGGCCAATTTCGGGAAAGCGAAGTCGCCCGCTGTCACCCCACGGGGTGATTACAGTGATGTCGACTCTTTCCCCCATGCTGCGCTTTTCATCCTTGCGATTTACTTATTGTATAACTGGAAGTTTGTATCTCTTAATCCCTTTCACTTAATTCACCCATCCCCAACCCCCTGCCCCCGGCAGCCACTAGTTTTTCATCTGTATATCTGAGTCTGTTTCTTTCTGTTTCTTTGTTTGTTTTGATTCCACATATTAAATAATTAAAAAGTTTAAAAGATCATACATGATGAGCACAATTTAGAAACAAATGAACCGGATATCAGGAAAAGCTATTGAACAACTCTGACCATGTGATATTGGCATAAGACTGAACATGTGAATCAATCAAACAGACTTCACACTGGAGCTGGTGCCATGTGTATATGCCCACGTGATTGTCAGACAAGAGGCTAAGGGTTTTCTTTTTTTTTTTCCTTTTTTCTTTTATAGGTCACTGTCAAGTTGGCTTCCATGTGACACCCAGTGCTCATCCCAACAAGTGCCCTCCTCCATGCCCATCACCCCCTTCCCCTTTCCCCCATCCCCCATCAGCCTTCAGTTTGTTCTCAGTATTCAAGAGTCTCTCATGATTTGCCTCCTTCCCAGTCCCCAACTACTTTTTCCCCTTCTCCCCCAGGGTCCTTTGTTAAGTTTCTCCTGTTCCACTTATGAGTGAAAACATATGGTATCTGTCCTTCTCTGCCTGACTCATTTTGCTTGATGCTAAGGGTTTTCAATGAAGAAATGATAGTCCTTCCAAGGTACTGTGATAGAAATATTGGATGTCCATATTAAAAGAATATAAACCTTGACCTTTACCAAAAGTCATACACAGTTTAACCCAAAAATGTCAAACCTATACAAATTTTTGGAAAAAACACTCAGAAATTCTGCAACTTTGAGTAGACAAATAATGATCAGACAGGAGATACAAAACATGAATCACAAAAAGACAATAAGTGATAAATTGAACTACACCTACATCAAAAATGTTGCTATTCTAAAATTAGATAATGTAGAAGGTTGCAAAACTCTGCTGACATGACAACTACTGAGCTCTATACTTTGAAGGTATAAATAAAATGGTTTGCAAATTATATTTCTGTTTTATTATTAAAAATTATTGTTTATATATATTTTTTGAGAGAACGAGAGAGTGACAGAGCATGAACAAGGGAGGAGCAGAGAGAGAGGGAGACACAGAATCAGAATCTGTGCTGACAGCTCAGAGCCTGATGTGAGGCTTCAACCCACGAACTGTGAGATCATGACCTGAGCGGAAGCCAGAGGCTTAACCAACTAAGCCACCCAGGTGCCCCTACAAATTATATTATTTTACTAAAATGATTATAACAAATACATAATAATCAATGAAATTAAAAGGTAAACCACATAGTAGGAAAACATAGTTGGCAAAATTTATGTCTAATAATGGACTCTTAAACAAAATACAAAGGTATCTCTTACAGAGGAAAAAATAGGGAGGCAAACCAATTAATGAAAATACAGTTAAAGCTTTGAACACATACTTGGTTCACAAGAAATTACAAATAAAACTGCCTGGCACACTTAGTCCTCAATACATGCATAATCAAGGTACCGCGAAATGTCACTACCAAGTGGGCTATTGGAACGGTGAACAGTAGATGGAGCGGTCAGGATGTGAAGGTACCGGAGGCCTCCTGCACTGCTGGTTGAAATTAGTCACCATATTGCCTTTCTAGAAAACAGTTTTGACAGTTTATAAACAATTAAATTTACCTCTACCCGATGGCACAGTCATCCCCCTTGTAGATACTTCCCAAAGTTAAATGAACATATATGTCTACACAATGAATTGGAGACTCATTTCATTAGAGTTTTACTTTGATTAGCCTCAAACTGGAAAGAATCCAAACGCCCGCCAACAGTTCAACAAATGAATAAATTGCGGTGTATTTGTAAACGGAATGCTATTGAGTGATAAATAGAAAACTGATAAATGTCACAAAATGAGTGAGTCTCAAAAACATATTCATTGAAAGACAGAAGATACAGAAATGAACACACTATTTTATTTAATTTATAAGAAATTATGGGAAAGATCAGACCATATCAATAAAAAGCAAAGTTAGTGTTTTTCTATGGGCCCAGGCTGGGTGGAATTGACCATGAATGGATAGGAGGGAAGCCATGGATGTTGTAGAAACGCTCTATATCTTGACTGGGTGTTTGTCATTTGAGTGTATTCATTTTTCAAAACTCACCAAACCCTACATTTAAATTGGGAACATTTTAGGGTATGTAAATGGAATCTCTGTAAGTTTAGTTTTCAATGTAAAAAATATGTTAATAAAAATAAGCCTAGTCGAATCTCTTTTAATTCAAAGTCCAAACATAATTTTTGAACCACATAGTCTTACAAATCTAAAGACCAAAAAAAAAAAAAAAAAGGCACAGGAAAATAGGAAAATGTTTTAAGTGGAAAATTTCTAAAAGTTGAAGAAATATTTGATGAATTTTGTAAAATGTTTTACCCCTACTAATATGTAATCAAAGATATAAAGAGAGGCAAATGACACTTTTATCTTTCATCTTGATCAAAACTGAAAGGTTAAAAAACCCATCATATATACATCATAGAGAAATTGACCTGTCCACAGATAATTAGTAAAAGTGTACATTTATATCATCTTTGTAGAGGTTGTTTGCCAACACGATGAATACAGAAATTTGAAATGCAAATAGATTTTTACCCCGCAATTCCATTTTGTGAATAATCTTAAGAAGAAGATTAACAGTTGCTCCAAGGACGATTTCATTTTTTTGCATGTTTACAATTCCCAAACTCTGGTAACTTTATAACCTCAAATAAAATGGCATTTATAACACTATTATAAAGCTCCTGCATCTATTTGCAAAGATTGAGATCAGATCATACATAGCTGTTTTCTGGGAGCAAATCAGAATCCACTTGAGGTATTTAAAGTAATGAAAGGTTTGATAGACGAATTAGAGACGAATATCTGTTGAAGCCTGGAAGAGGGAATGTCAGAAGGGTTGTCCTTGACTTTCAGCATTTAAAAAGATTATAGGGAGGCCTGACCTATGTTTTTCACTGATGGAGCCCTAGAGAGTGATTCTCAGGAAATCTAAATGCCAAGGACAAAAGCCTGAATCTACCATCTGCTGGCATAACATGTTCTCACAAAACACTGACTTTCCTTCTCTCTCATTATCTATAAAGCTCTAAATATATCTAAATATATCTAAAATTCTTCTGCCAAGTGAAGGGTTTCAGGGCAACCTCCCCCTTCCCTCCACTCCCCCTGAATGTACTGCTTCAGCATGTGAGTTATTTTGAACTGAAACCATTGGAGACCCTTACCCACACAGAAGAATCTAAACTGGTGATTCTCCAAGTAAGTGTTATTAACAGATAAATTTGATCTGAGTGGAGCATCTACATGGTGAAGAAACATCTAATTACTGAACATCTGCTCTTTTTATTTCTCTGTTACGTGCATTCCTTTCCTCTGAAATCCCAGACCCCTACTCCTTCTCCTTAGTTTGCAATGACAGACAGACCTCATTTTGCATAACTGTCTTTGGAATTTCTATGTCTATGTGGATTTTCCATGTGTACACCTATTAATTTTAATTGATTTTCTCCTGTTAATCTGTCTCATGTCAATTCCTTTGTCCCGTTAGAAGGACCTTTGAGGGTACAGGGATTCTTGCTTCTAGATATAAGAAATCTGGACAGATTCTAGGATTTTTAGGATATCTGTCCTTCTAAATGAGTACAGTAAAGAGAACCTTAGAATTATAGTATGATATGAAGTATCAACAAAATATAACCAGCCCAATTTTCCCTTTTGAATATTCAACATTCACATATAACCTTCTTTTCATGTTTCCATTTCCAAACAGTAGTAATAAATATGATGCAAGTATACCTCACACAGAGTGTCCACATTGATCTTCAAAAATGGGAGACACAATGCCACAGGTTAAGTATTCCTTGATGGCCTTGTTTTAAAGATTGAATTATGATGTTTATCACCAGCAACACATCTTATATATAATAGTATATTAAGCAAAGTGGGGTATGGTTAACATTTACAAATATTTACATAATTAAACAAGCAAAAAATAAAACACAGCTACTGTAACACTCATTTCTGGAACTCATCACAAGTCATTATTATTTCTGATTTTTTTCTTTCACCTATTGAACATTCTTTTGAACATTTCCAAAGGATCTAGCCATTGTGACTTTGCCTAATTTAAGTTGTTTCAATCAAAATTTGTATATGATGTAAAAAAAGATGCCCTACTATTTCCCTTACATTCCAGATATACTTTTCTGCCCTAGTAATATAGTAGCAACCTTATTATTCCTTAAAAAATAGTACCCACAAGGGAAGACAGCAAGAGAGAAAGGAAGAAAGAAACAAACCACAAAACAATCAGAAAACTATGAACAAAATGGCAAGAGCAAGTCCTTCATTAGGCGCTTTAAACGTCAATGAAGTAAATCCTCCAAATAGAGACAGAATGACTGAATAAGTAAAAATACAAAATCCAACAATATACTGCCTACAAAAGACTTGCTTTACCTTTTTAGGACACATGCAAGCTAAAAGTGAGGGATGGAAAAAGATATTCCATGAAAATAGTAACTAAAAAAAGAACAGGGTGGCTCTCTTCATATCAGACAAGATACATTGAAGTCAAAACTGTTACAAGAGACATAAAGGTCATTATATAATGATAAAAGTGTCAATTTAATAGGAAGATATCAATTATGAATATATATTCATCCTACATCAAAGTGCCTACATACATAAAACAAAATTGACAGCTCTGATGGGAAAAAGAGATAGCAATAAAATAATAGGAGGAGACTTCAGTGTGTCACCTTCCATAAAAGGATTATTCAGACCAGTAATTTGGTCAAGAAACAGAAGAATGGAGCAATAGTATAGAAGAACAAATGTATCTAACAGATATAGACAGAACTCCCTGCCCAATTGCAGAAGAATGTGCTTTCTTTTCAAGTGCACACAGAACATCATCCAGGATAGATCATGTGTTAGGACACAAAACAAGACTCAACAAATTCAAGATCAACATCATTCCAACTGTCTTTTCTGTCTACAGTGGAATGAAATCAGAAGTCACTAACAGCAAGAACATGGGAAAAAATCTCAAATATGTGAAAACTAAACAAGTATACCCTTGACAATCATTGGGTCAAAGAGGAATTTAAAAGGGCATTTAAAGAATATCTTGAGACAAACAAAAATAAAAACACAACATACTAAGGTGTATAGGATGCAGCAAAAGCAGAATTAAGAGGAAAGTTTATAGCCATAAATGCCTACAGAAGAACAGAGCTCAAATAAACAAACTGACATTATACTTTTAGGAAGAAGAAGAAAGAGAACAAACTGAGCCCTAACTTAGCATAAGAAGTGAAGTAGTGATGATTGGAGATTAAATATACCAAAAAGATACTAGAAAACCAGTGTAAAAGAATGGTCAACAAAACCAAGTCCACTCTTTTTGAGAATGAAAATAAAAACAAAATTGACAAAACTTTGACCAGACTAATTGAAATGAAAGAAAAGAGACTCAATAAAATTTAAAGATGAAAGAAGAGACACGTACAGTGTATGCCCGAGAATCAGATGCGATGATAAGGGGCTATTATGAACAATTGTGCTACTACAAATTGGATAAATTCCTAAACATGTATAATCTAGCAAACTTGCATCAAGAAGAAACAGAATGCTTGAAAAGTCCAATTACAAATAAGGAAATTGATCTGTAGTTAAAAATTCCCCAGCAAGGAAAAGTCCAGGACCAGATGATATCACAGGTGAATTCTGCCAAACGTGTGATGGTGAATTAATGCAAATCCTTTTATATTCTTCCAAAAAATAGAAGAGGGAACAATTTCAAACTCTTATGGGAATAATATTACACATTACCAAAAGGTAATTACACCAAAGATAAAGAGAGCTCAGAAATGTCATGGGCCAGTGTTCTGATAAACACAGATGCAGAAGTCCTTAGCAAAATACAGGGCAACTGAATACAAGGACCATTAAAATTATTAGACATTATGATCAAGTGAAACTTACACTTGAGCTGCAGAAAGTTCAAAGTATACACATCAATCAGTGTGATTGACCACACTAACAAAAGGAGAGAAAAAACATTATCAAGACAAAAATGCCAAAAACGCATTTGACAAAGTCCAACATCCATTCATGATTAAAACTCTTAACAAATTGAGTATTGCGGGAATTTACTTGGACACAGTAAATGCCATATATGAAAATCCCACAACTAAATTATATTATCAATGGATGAATAAGTGAGGAATATGTAGGTATGTGTACATATATGTGCATTGAAGGAGCCCGTTTCCCAGCACCAGTCACTAAATAATCACTAAGGAAGTGTGAGTTCACCTCTGTCAAAGCTCAAGATCCAACTACGTACACACAAATTCCTGGGCTCTCTCTCTGTCTCTCCAAATTATTTGTTTTTTTTCCGTTTCCACAGCTCTGTTTATTTCTAAGGCTTCTTACTCCTGGGAAGAGTGCACATAAGGAGTTATTACCTGTCATTTTCCAAAAGTGTCTTAATCTTCCATGTATCCTTTAGAACTTTGATTGTCAGTCTACCTTCACAAATCATGCTGGGATTTTGGCTGGAATTAGACTCACTTTGGATTCACTTGCTTGAAAGTGAAAACCTGTTTGTTTAGTCACTCTAGTAAAAAACATTTGTAGACAACAAGCAACTTAATGATAGAACTCAACACACTGAAGATATGTGTTAGAAAGTTAGGTTTTGGCAGAATATCTCATTGCCCCTAATTAGAATATCTAAGGACAAGAACCTCAGAAGAGGAGAAGGAGAAAAAATTAGTTGGGGAGAGGGAGGGAGGCAAACCATGAGAGATTCTTGAATATTGAGAACAAACTGAGGGCTGATGGGGGAGAGACAGGGGGTGATGGTCATGGAGGAGGACACTAGTGGGGATGAGCACTGGGTGTTATATGGAAACCAACTGGACAATAAAGTATAAAAGAAAAAAAGGACCTTAGAAGATGACTTTGTAATTAAGTCCTATTTTGACTCTTATAAACACTGTGGTTGAAAATCAACATTATATACTGTTATTCCTCACATATGATACTATTTTTCCTGACCTAAATTCAATGACACATTTCCACATGGCCTCTGCAATACAGGTTTTATTGTGGGTTTCTCCTTCACAATCCGCCACAGATGAACTGAACTTCCAATGCAGACACGGGCTAATTATGCTCATGGCTCCTTCTCCCCAGGTTCCTCAGCAAAGGCTACCTTTATGAAATCAGTGACATTAATTTTCGAAAATACGCTTGATGTTCTAATTAACCCCAAGACAATGTTTCCAATAGCAAATCTAGCCTCAGGAGTCCAAGGACCACAGTACATGTTTCTAATAACCACACGTTATGCTCGTCACCAGAACATGTACAGACAGTGACCTTGGCTGGAGAGGTCGAGGGTCCTGACGCATGGCAGAGGCTTCCTATACCGATGGAGATAAGAGCTTCTACTTCAGGGCAGATTCACTCTCTTTCTTCAGGTTCTAATCTTTGGTTTAGAATTTAGTTGATTCTCAAGGGATCCCAAATACAGACTAGCTCCTTCTGTCTGAAATGAAAGGAAAAGAGCAATGTAGGGACTGACTGAGCAGCGGGAATATTGATGTAGTCTGGGCTTTTCAGTGCATGAACCTGAGTGAGGAGCAGTGCTTGTGCATGTCAGCCCCAACCCAGACAAAGGACATCAGTGACGGCGGTTCCTGCAAGTGGCAGGGCTGAGAAGAACAATCAGGGGCTACTTTTAACTGGAGGTCCTAAGAGTGATTCTATATGGTCGGTAAAGTTCTCTGAATTTTCTGAATGATCAGACTGGGTCAGTTTTGTTCCTAGCTAGATTTTCTTTTCCTTTCTTTTCGATTGGTGAAAGGGATCCAGAAAGATCTTTGAATGGACCTAGGATAAGGATAAGTAATGAGCATGAATTTGTATTTGCTTCAGTGTCTTGGAATAGACAGAAATCCAACAGATGTTGGGTCCCCACTTCTCTCTCTGCTGTGTACTCATGGACCACTGTTGTTGGCTACATTTGAGAGCTGATGCCTAGTCTCTCTTTTAGTGAAGATAAATCTTACTTATGTACTATCTGATTCTGCCTTCATAGTTTCTCTCCATTTACTGATTGAAGCTTTTTTAAAAATAAATATCTGAGTATCCCAAATGTTTTGCATCTCACAAATGCACAGAATTGTCCTCTTTTTTGAAGTACCCAGTACCCTTATGTGTCGAGTCACTATTTAAATCCAGGTTCCATAATATCCCAAGGATAACATCTAAGGAGTTAGAAAAATAAGGTATGCAAGTGTCATAATCTGACTTCCTCCCATTAGTTCTAGAATATCAGGGCACTTTAGGGATCCTCATTCAGAGAACCTTGGGCTCCCTAGGTGGAAAAGACTCTTAGGAATCAGTATTCCACTCCCACCCTAAGTCAAAACTCCTTCTGAGAGATCCTGTCCAAGGAATCACAGTTCATTACAGTTATTGCTTACCTCAGCCTCTTTCATTTTAAAGTAAAGAGACCAAATACCCAAATGAAGTGCCTTGCCCAAGTTGTGCAAAGCTAGACCTAACATATAGGTCTTCTCACACCAGATGGAGGGATCTTTTACCTTAATTTTGTAGCATATGGCTATTTGGCTGGAAGACATTTTTAATATTTCTGCCTTTATATCTTTCCATCCATCTAGACCTAACACATTGTGGTGGTCTCTGATGTTTTCTTGGGCAGACAAGGACTGCTTTCTCTGAGTTTCCAGACACCACCAAAAGGGCATATATTCTGATCACCCAACTCATTTAGATGGTGTGGTTATATTCATAGTATGTAAACAAATCCACTTGACCAAAATAAGCAGTTCTCATGGGTCTGAGGGACAAAGAACCCAAAATATTATTTTGGTATTGAGTAGATACCAAAAATTATTTTGTTATTTGCAAGTGGGTAGATTATTTGGTATTGGGGATTGGGTATTTGGTATTGAACATTTTGGTATTGGGTACCCTTGCACATTCAAGAAAATTCAAGCTTCCAGAATTCCACATAACCATATCAGTGGAGTGAGGGTATAGTGGGAATTTGGCGTGGGTTAGGTGAAAGGGATCCAGAAAGATCTTTGAATGGACCTAGGATAAGGATAAGTAATGAGCATGAATTTGTATTTGCTTCAGTGTCTTGGAATAGACAGAAATCCATTTGTCCTGGTGACGGTGTCACATATGGATATTGTCTCATTGTTTTGTTTTTCTTAGTATAGAAAACATACAGCTATTATATACTTATGTATATGGCTGGGATAGACATCGTATATACATATTTCATATTTTATTTAACAGAAACAACTTCATAATTACAGAATGAAAAATTCCCATTATTGGTTAAAGAATTTTAAAACCAGCATGTGTGAAAATCCTAATACTAACTTCAAATAAGGAATGATTATATTTATTTAACTTTTGAACCAGATTCTATCATGCAAGAAAGAACAAAAATGTGTTATCTCTAAATTCTGGGGGTATATTCAATGGGTTTCAGAAATTTCCCATCATTTACCTTAATATCTAGAAATCTGAGGTTTGCTATTGGTTAGAGGAATGTAAACATAAAAAAATTCTGGGAGCAGATGGAAATAATTCCTCAACAATGAAAGATCTTAAAATATATAAATACACTGAAAAGAATGTAAATAGACATTGGATGCAGCCAAGAAATGAAAGCTGGGTGATTTTGATTCCAGAGAACACTTTCTTCACTCACTAGACTTGGACCGTTGGGAAATACACCCAATAAAAATTATGTGTATAAACCCTAAAAATACCTTAGAAATGATCCTCTCTAGTATTTTGAAGACTATGTTTAGTAGGCAAATAGTCAAAGGAATCTTGTTGATAATAATTGATAAAAGACATAAAGTCTGTGATTTAGGGTGGGGCACTGAACCTGGAAAACTGACCAATTGTCCCGTTCTTTCTCAGGCTCTGTGATGAGCTCTGAGCCATTTTTGGAAAACTCAGTTCTTGAGCTTCTCTGAGGCATAGAAAGTGGGAAAAGGAATGTGAGCTAAAAATGCCACAAAGGTAATGAATCTCTTTCTAGCCCCCTGCTGACTCTTCTCTTCCTAGGAAAGGAGACATTCTTCTTTAAACCAGTGCTGTCTTCTCTTCCACCCTTGGCTCAGGGCTCCAGTGTAGAGCTTCCAATAAAGTCCCTAATTGCTGGTTTGGACAGTCTGTCAGAAATAAGACTAATGGTGTTTCTTTCCTTATTGTTTTGGGTCCTGCCATAAGATTGTGTGATGAATAATCGACATCGATATACAGTGTGCTTACCATGTATCGCAGCATATAATAAGTCATCAACAAACACAATTCCCCTCAGACAATTGCTGGACATCATCTAATTCTTCCTCTCACTTCCCATTTTATGGTTAGATAAACTGAGGTTCGTATGCTGAGCCAAACAGCACTCATTCCTTCATTCCTAGTTCAGATGCCTGAAGTTAAACACAGTTTGTGTTTGTGGAGAGCTAGTTTCTTTGGGCTTGTAGAGAGCAAGACAAACACGATAATCCCTAGTAAGACACAAAGGGAAAGAGACAGTCCCTTAATCCTGGCTAGAGAGATAACAGGGTCTTAGTCTTAAAGAACACCTCCTAATTGACCATCAGTTCTTCTGTTGTATATTTAGCCTTAATTCTTTTCTTAGCAGACCTTTCTGAGGAGGAAGGCCGTTCTTGTCGCCTGCAGATTTTGTGCTGAGTTTTCCATACATTTCCGGGGTCCTGGCCTCCATCACTGTCCTTGACTCTCCCTTCTGGATGTGCTACCCATGGAGCGAGGCAATGAGACCCTGGTGAGGGAGTTCATCTTCCTCGGCTTCTCTTCTCTGGCCGGGCTGCAGCGGCTGCTCTTTGTTGTCTTCCTGCCCCTCTACCTCTTCACTCTGGGCACCAATGCCATCATCATCTCCACCATCGTGCTAGACAGAGCCCTTCACACCCCCATGTACTTCTTCCTTGCCGTCCTCTCCTGCTCTGAGACCTGCTACACCTTCGTCATTGTACCCAAGATGCTGGTTGACTTGCTGGCCCAGAAGAAGACCATCTCCTTCCTGGGCTGTGCCATCCAGATGTTCACCTTCCTCTTCCTCGGCTGCTCTCACTCCTTCCTGCTGGCAGCCATGGGGTATGACCGCTACGTGGCCATCTGTAACCCTCTGCGCTACACGGAGCTCATGGGCCCCAGGGTGTGTGTGGGACTCGTGGCTGCTGCCTGTGCCTGTGGCTTCACTGTTGCACAGATTGTCACCTCCCTGGTATTCCACCTGCCCTTCCGCTCCTCCAACCAGCTCCACCACTTCTTCTGTGACATCGCCCCTGTCCTCAAGGTGGCATCTCATCACTCACGTCTCAGTCAGTTGGTCATATTCATGATTGGGGTGTTTGTCTTGGTCATCCCTCTGCTACTTATCCTGATCTCCTACATTCGTATCATTTTGGCCGTTTTGAAGATCCCATCATCCACTGGCAGGTACAAGGCCTTCTCCACCTGTGCCTCCCATCTGATTGTGGTGACCGTTCATTATGGCTGTGCCTCTTTCATCTACTTAAGGCCCAAGTCCAACTACTCCTCAAGTCAAGACACCCTCATATCTGTGTCCTACACCATCCTGACCCCATTGTTCAATCCAATGATTTATAGTCTGAGAAATCAGGAGTTCAAGTCAGCCCTTCGAAGGGTAATGATCCAGACTTCATATCCTCTTAACTAAATTATTTCATTAAAATTAAATTTTAACTATTCAGTGAATTGTATGCCTTTTGTGCACCTTTTCTTTTATAAACAGTATACCATTTCCTACTTTAGAGTTCTAGTTACTTTATCCATCAGCTTGTAATAAGTTTGTATTAACATTTTGATAATTTTTGAGTAATTTTCCATTTGTTGGTTTTCTAATATTTTTAACTGTGTTTTTGTTTTCAGTAAAATTTTCATTTTATAGTCCAAGTTTTGGTTACTTGCTACTCTGGGAATCTCTCATTATCTTTAAGCTTAGTTTCCAGTTTTCTCATTCAGAGGTGTATTTTTTCTATTCATTTAGTTTTTTGCATTTTATTGACATTTCTGAAAGATTCTTTTAGCATTACATAAGTTGAAGTTTAAAAAGAGTTTTTCTCAGATACCATATATTTTCACTGATATGTGAATCTGGAGAAACCTCACAGAAGTCCATGCACAAGGGGAAGGAGGAAAAAAAGTTACAGAGAGGGAGAGAGGCAAACCATCAGAGACTGTTAAATACTGAGAACAAATTGAGGGTGGATGGGGGAGAGGGGAAAGTGTGTGATCGGCATTGAGGAGGGCACTTGTTGGGATGAGCAGTGGGTGTTGTATGGAGACCAATTTGAGAATAAATTGTATTTGAAAAAAAGAGAACTGCATATGCAAAAGAATGGGTATTCCTCTGTTCCTTAAAGAAGGATTTATTGAGTTGCTATTGTGTTAGAAGAGATCATTTCATGTTTGAAAGTTTGTTGAAA
>NC_043702.1:172327038-172335191 GCF_006229205.1 Suricata suricatta | reverse complement strand
GTGTGATCGGCATTGAGGAGGGCACTTGTTGGGATGAGCAGTGGGTGTTGTATGGAGACCAATTTGAGAATAAATTGTATTTGAAAAAAAGAGAACTGCATATGCAAAAGAATGGGTATTCCTCTGTTCCTTAAAGAAGGATTTATTGAGTTGCTATTGTGTTAGAAGAGATCATTTCATGTTTGAAAGTTTGTTGAAATTCTGTGAAATAATAGAAGCACGGTGTCTTTTCTGAGGGAGAGCCCCATAGTAATGTTCCTTCTAAAATATTGACCTCTAAGACCATTTTTATTTTGAGTGGATCACATCTGGAATTTAGTTTTCTACAAAATTATTCGTTTCAGCTAGGCTTTGAAAATTCTTTATAAAATGTGTACTAAGTGTTCTGACTTTGAAAATATCTTAGAAATGGTTAGATTCTGTGTCATTTTGTACTATGTATATTTGTGTTTAATTTTTTTTCTGGTTCATATAGTAGTTTGTAAGTTTTGTTTAATGTTTTCAAAGAGTTAATGTATGTGTGAATGAATGGATTCATTCTAGGGTTGGTTTTTTCCCCCCATATTGTTGTTTAAATTTTTATTTGTATTATTATTCCTTTGAATTTTCCTTTAAGTTGTTGTTTCATTTCTAACTTACTGATGCTTTCTCTGTACGTTTATTTATTATTATTATTATTATTTTAATGTTTATTTATTTTTAAGACAGAGAGAGACAGAGTGCGAACAAGGGAGGGGCAGAGACAGAGGGAGACAACGAATCTAAAACAGGCTCCAGGTTCTGAGCTGTCAGCACAGAGCTTGATGTGGGGCTCGAACCCATGAACCGTGAGATCATGACTTGAGCTGAAGTCAGACACTTAACAGACTGAGCCACCCAGGTGCCCCAGTACTTGTATTTTTTAAAGATTTATTTTTATATATAATTAGGCTGTTAAATTTCCTCTTATCACCGCTTCAAACTTAACCCATGTGTTCTTCTACATGGAATGTAGGTGATATTATTTACTCTCCTTCTGACCCAACAATTATTTAATAGATTTTTAAATTCTCAGATGGAAAAGTCTTTTTGCTTTGTTTATCATTAGTAGGTGATTACGCTAGGATTAGGGACTATTGTTTGTATTCTTACCACTCTCTGACATTGGTTCAAGGTTTTATTGTGACTTAATATGCAATGAAAATACCTACTTACTTCATGTGCCTTGAAATGAGCAGCACTTTTCATTAGAACATAAAGTACATTATATGATTTTAGATATACTTCATTAACTTGCTGCTTAGTCCTTCTAAATTCTTAGTTATATTTTTCTTCCTGACCTGTTTGAGCAGATGGTGTATAAATGTTTCCCATTTTTAGTGTGTCTCCTTGTAAATATTTTATAGGTTTTTTTCTTATGAAATTTGCATCAGTGTTTTTTTGGAGAGGACATAAATTCACATTTATTATAAGTTCACTGTGAATTGTACTTGTTGTCATTAAAAGTATTTATTTTAATTTTTTTGTCACTGTCTTTTGTTGCTTAATGCTCCCGGTCTGAATCTTCAATTGGCAAATGTCAATCCCTCCCTTGCTCTTTAGGTTTGTGAGTGCTGTGCATAATTTCTCAACTCTGTATTTTTAGTCTTTCTGAATCATTTCCATCAGTCTTCAGCATTTGCCCTATTTCCAGCCCAAGTGTTTGGACTCACTGGCAGAGGGGATAAATATGCAATCTGAAATAGGAGGAAGTTCTACATAAGGAGACGTCTCACCAAATACCTACCCAAACAAGGGCACTACCACATTCTTTTCCGTAATCCAAATTTAATTAATGAATTAATTTATTGAACAAATACTGATCGTGGTCACATTGTATTCTAGGAACAAGTATGTTTCCCAGGTGTGGTGCCTCTGCCATTCCAACATTAATTTGTGTCTTTCCTCCCCACTTGCAGATGTCAGAAATGAAAATGTAAAATTTGCATTTTTCTCCCACCTAAGAAGGAAAATTTGAGTCATTAGGTAAGGAACCTCCAAGGAGGCCATTCCATTGATGTTTGTTTTAACAAATGATATACAGTAAACTTTCAGCTTTCAATAAGTCCCCTGAGAATTTCTAAGAGGAAACTGACTAATTCTTATGGGGTATTAGTAAAGGCCTTCTCTTTGGCCAACTGATTCTCATAGTGTATTACTATAGTTGCTAATTGGGGAAATTATGGACAAACATTGGGCACTATGTGGTAATTGGCTCCCTGTGGAGGAGAGGATCTCACTTGCCACCAAGGCATTGAGACCAATGTAGAAAGGAAAGACCATCCGTGGTGCTCATTGAGGCCTTAGCTAAACTGCCCACAGACAAGAGGCAAAGGCTATAGTTTTCTGTGGAGTCATGTAGAGAGTTCCCTTTTACTGGTCCACAAAGTTTATGGAAAATGAAAGAAAACCTTTGCACATTATGACAGGGAGGAAAATTTTGGCAAATTTCACCTAGAAACCTTTATAGAAGTTTCAAGGAAGTATCTGAGAATGAAGACACCATGACGTCACTGGCAAAGAGGACTCTGATTTGAAGGACTGTAAAGTTTTTGTTTTTATTTAGGGACTTTGACTTCCTTGTTGTGGAGAGCAGTGACAACCCAGGAATTTCTTGTATGTAAATATTTAAATTGTTGCATTGTCTCATGAGTCTGACCAAATCCCATCAGTAGTGGGAAATGTGATAAGTGACAGAAAGGATGAGTGGATGGTGGAAACGGATAAAGATGGGGGTCAGCAAGAAGACAGGGCCACAGAATCAGTTTTGATCGTTTCACTGTGGGTACAGCATTCGACTAAGAGGAAGAAAATGAAATTTATAAAGATCATAGAATAGACGGAGAACACAGGCATGTTTTCACTTAGGAGCATGTGCTGTTACACAGGGAACCCAGCTGCTGTAAAAGGAAATAATTCATTGATGGACTATTCAATTTATTTATTCATCAAGCACTTACATCTCATTTAAATATTGGGTTAAGTTTCAGGATACACAAGGAATAAGGCATGGTCCTTATCCCTGGGAACTTCTTTTTGGTTGGAGAGACAATCAAAAAGAAATGGTTTGGATATAACAAACTGGCTGAGTCTTTTGATAAAGATGCAGGAAACACGATTGAAATATACTAAATGCTAAATCTATTAGAAACAGCAAACTTTCCCTATATGTACTAGAGAAAGTTCAGTGACTTTAAAAAATATAAATGATGGGTGGGCCACAGATGAAGGCAAGAGAATATTAGAGGCTGAGATTTCCTTCTCCTCCCCCCACCTTCTTCTCTCTCTGTTTCTGTCTCTTGCACACCCGCTTTCTCAGCATAAAGTCTTGAAATGCAAAAATGTATGTAGAAAACTATAAGTATGTGTGATAGAGATTTAGGAGAGGAGGCTGTAAGTGGAATTAGGAGTGAAGAATTAGCTGTCTTTTTAACCGGCTTATGGAACTGGCTTCACTCATACTGACGAAGTCACTGAACAAAGTAATGAAAAATCTATTCACCTTTTCCACTTGTTCAGAATACAACTAAACTGACCAATTTTCCCTTGTATTTATTCCCACACATCACATTCCTTATTTTCCCAAAGCTCTTCTCTGAACTCATAGCATCCTCCTTTCCAAGCCCAGAGCACAGTCTTCTTTTTTTAATTGAATATTTTATGCAGCCTTGAGAGCTGAAGTCTTTTATAGTGAACTTGTTTTCAAATTTCAGTTCAAATTTCCAAAGATGACTCTGAAAAAGTAGATGATGTCTTGTGGGTGCTAAGGGGGAGGGTCTCTGAATGGTCACCCAGTAATGTGGCCTTTCAATCCTTTCAAAGCCCCAACTCTCTTTGGCTAACTAGTCACTGCACCTCCTGGGGATGGTCCCATAAAGAACGGAGACCAGAACATTGGAAAAGTGGAGATGACATCTCACTTTTGATTAGACTTTGTTTCAGTCAAAGGCACAGAGTGTTTTCCTTCCTTACAGAGTTTAGAGGTAAGGAAATTCAAAGATCTCCAAACAGGAGTTAAAGCTCTTGATTGGAGACCCATTTCAAAATTTTGTTATACCTTTGTCTAAGCAAAAGAACAAACGATGTTAGAAATTTTACTATTTGAAAAGATCTTCAAAACTAAGTGCTATTTAAACTAAAATTAAAAAGTTTATGTAATTTAGGTGATGGAAGAAAACACGTGATAAACCGAAAACAACAGTTATTAATGGATCATTTGTCTCTGCATTTAGAGAATGAGTTTAGAGAGATTTTTCATCCCAAAACGTTGAAGCAGAAGGTTAATATTATATGTTAACTTAATAGTAAGAGAAGAAGTTTGGCAAACTCCTGAAAGCAAACCTTCTGGGCATTCAGAAATAATTTAGAAGAAAACCTGGGGTCGTGACTCATTTCTTTTGTCAGCGAGCTCTCACCCCTGCTATAAACGAGACATTGCTGTATATGCAGGGAGAGGCAGGTTCTGGTCTCCGGAAGCTGCGGTTTGTGAAATCAAAGACAATCTCATAATGCTAGTGACAGTGAGATTCTAGGGACAGCTGAAGAAACAAAGAGAAAGTGATAATAAAACACGATTAGGAGGCTGTGGGGAGGAGTCAATGTGTACATGTTACTTTAACTGAGAATTTCATACAATTAAGAGAAGAAAACAACCACCACAAACACAAAATATGGACGAGTTCCAGATTTAGAAGGTAGATTGCAAACCAACGTGATGGCTCAAAGTTTCTCAGTGCTGAAGGGTGTCTGAAGGAATACAGTGGCAGTCATAAGTGGAAAGTTTCATTTAGGAAAAGTATGAGAGACAGAATATGATTGCCATAACTTTGTAGATGATTGAGGGTCATCCAGTTTTGGTAAGAGGGCTAGGACATGTCCTATACTAAGACAACTCTGGGGCCATCGTGGAAGATGGCTTGGAGTGGAATGAGATAAAATCGAGGGGATTGGTTGATCATTCTTGGAGTAGTCCAGACAAGAGCTAATTTCCTGAAGAAAGGAAGAAATGGATTCTAGAAGTATTGCAGAAGAAAAATAGATCGGATGTGGAGGATGAGAAAAATCATGTGTTTAAACATGTCTCACAAATCCACTGCTTATACAATTCAGAGGCTTTTGAAAGTCGTTATTGACATACAGAATCCAAGTGAAGGACCAGATCTGGGGGAGAAGGGGAGAGGGCAAGAATATTTTAATGAAAATGTATATGACCTAACACCAGTGACAATAAGTTATCAGAAGCACTAGGGCAAGTATCTGAACCTCCATACTAAGAATTCAGAGACATCCTGGGAATGTTGTTCTGTTGAGTCAGGTAGAGCAGGGTAAGATGTGCAACCAAAGGGGTAGTAGTGAATGCCAAAGTAAAACTAAATTCTTCTGGTTTTGTATTTTCTGCAAGGGAAATCAGCCCTACTGTCCTACAAGAACACTTGTTCTTAGACAGCAACGTGGTTCTAAACCAAATTAATTTAAATTCTTTTTAAAGTTTATTTATTTCTGAAAGAGAAAGTCGGGGAGGGGCAGAGACAGAGAGACAGACAGCATGTGGAGCAGGCTTCAGGCTCCAAGCCATCAGCACAGAGCCTGACTTGGGACTTGAACTCATGAGCTGTGACATCATGACCTGAGCCAAAGTCAGATGCTTAACTGACTGAGCCACCCAGGGGGCCCAAACCAAGTTAACTGCATGGAAAGGGAGTAAGAGGCTACTAAAGAAAAAGAACTGCATTTTTCAGAGACCAGAAACACAAAGGCAGACCAAGAGTGCTTCTTCAGCTGAGGAATGTGCTAGAAGCAGGTGGACCCTCAGACATTGGTACTATTGCTGGTAGAATACATGGATTAGTGATGTGGATAAAACTATGACCACTTGAAATCATCATTACATAAAACTTCTTTTGAGTATTAGATTACCAAAAAATTAAGTGGAGACTACATCAGTCTGCAAGAGCAGAGTCAGGATGGCAGCTGTAGGACAGGCTTTATTTGAGCCAATGTCAGTGCCTTCCTGTGGACACTTGTCCCCAGATTCACTGCCAAACTCACTGGCAGTAAAACAGCTCTGTGGGTACATAGTAATTTTGGATGGTTTTTGGTTAATTTATAATCATTTTTTCCCTCTTTCTTGCCAGTTGTTTCTCATTCACACCAGATTGGTGCTGGCTACGTTATGAAGGGTAAGTCTCCCGAGGGCCTCTGGACCTGATTCCACCAGCTTTGTTCAGTGGCATCTGCTCTTCATGGCCAATTCCTCCCAGGTCACTGAATTCCTACTGCTGGGTTTCTCCAGCTTTGGCAAATTGCAGCCTGTCCTGTTTGTGCTCTTTCTCTGCCTCTATTTGATCATCCTGAGTGGAAACTTCACCATCATCTCCGTGATCCTGCTGGACCGCAGCCTCCACACCCCCATGTATTTTTTTCTCTGCGTCCTTTCAACTTCTGAGGTCTTCTACACAATTGTTATCCTGCCCAAGATGCTTATCAACCTGCTCTCTGTCCTCAGGACACTCTCCTTTACGGGCTGTGCCACCCAGATGTTCTTCTTCCTTGGCTTTGCTGTCACCAATTGCCTGCTTCTGGGAGTTATGGGTTACGACCGCTACGCGGCCATCTGCCGGCCCCTGCGCTACCCCGTTCTCATGAACTGGACGGTATGTGGACAGCTGGCAGCAATTTGTATAGTGAGTGGCTTCCTGATATCTCTTGTGGGAACAACTTTGGTCTTCAGCCTCCCTTTCTGTGGTTCCAACAAGGTTAACCACTACTTTTGTGACATCTCACCAGTCATCCGACTTGCCTGTTCTGAAACCTACATCAGTGAGCTGGTCATCTTCATCTGTGGTGTCTTGGTGCTTGTTGTGCCCTTCTTCTTCATCTGCATCTCTTATGGCTTTATTGTCCACACCATCCTGAAGATCCCATCTGCTGACGGGAAGAGAAAAGCCTTCTCCACCTGTGCCTCCCATCTTATTGTGGTCATTGTCCACTATGGCTGTGCCTCCTCTGTCTACCTGCGGCCCTCAGCCAAGTTTTCATCAGACAAGGACAGACTAGTGACAGTGACCTACACCATCATCACCCCACTGTTGAACCCTATGGTGTACAGCCTTAGGAACAGAGATGTACAGCTGGCCATTCATAAAATGATTGGAAAGACTGGGTTTTCTCTTATGACTTCCTAATTAGAATGTTTTCAACAGTACACACACATTTGGGCCAAATGTGTCACTAAGTCATAAAAGTCTCTGGTAATAGTCATCTCTATAATTGTGTGGTTTTTGGTCGAGTTGTTTGACGTTGCGGGCCCAAAAGTACTCTCATGTAAGGCCAGCCTGGCCATCTATTCTGCTCAAGGATGTTGGAAAGACTAATGGGAGATAGCACAGTGTGTGTCACTAAAGGTTAATTCTCCTTCTCTGGTTGTTTCTCTCAGTTTTAAGTTCTCAAGGGCTTCTAGAAACCTTTATCTCTTCTATCTTTGGCTTGTTTGCCCCAAAGCTCTGATTGTACTCTTGGTTTAAGCCTATGTCTAGCTTAAAATGGGGTGTTTGGGTCTGAAGGTGGCTTAGGTGTGGGGGTGTGGCATGATTGGGAAACCACTTACTGTAGTAGGAATGACAAGGTTTCAGCCCAACACTAGTTAAGTAATGACTCTAAGAATGTTATGATTTTTTTCCTGAATCTAAACTTTAAAGTAGGGAATATACTCCCAATCCATAGCACAGAATGTTTTTCCATTACTTTGTGTCTTCTTCAATTTCCTTCATAAGTCTTCTACAGTTTTCAGCATACAGGTCTTTTACATCTTTGGTTAGGTTTATTTCTAGGTATTTTATCGTTTTTCGTGCAATTGTGAATGGGATCAGTTTCTTGCTTTCTCTTTCTGTTGCTTCATTTTTAGTATATAAGAATGCAACTGATTTCTGTACGGTGACTTTGTATCCTGCAACATTACTGAATTCATTGATCAGTTCTAGAAGGCTTCTGGTGGAGTTGATCGGGTTTTCCATGTAGAGTATCATGTCGTCTGCAAAAAGGGAAAGTTTGACTTCTTCTTTGCTGATTCTGATGCCTTTTATTTCCTTTTGTTGTCTGATTGCTGATGCTAGGACTTCCAACACTATGTTAAACAA
>NC_043702.1:172311047-172326938 GCF_006229205.1 Suricata suricatta | reverse complement strand
GAAAGAATGATATATGGCCATTTGTAGGAAAGCAGATGGACCTTGAGGATGTCATGCTAAGCAAAATAAGTCAGGCAGAGAAGGATAGATACCATATGTTTGCACTCATAGGTCTAACAGGAGAGACCTGGCAGGGGACCATGGGGAGAGGAAGGGGGAAAGAGAGTGGGGAAGAGCGAGGGACACAGATCAAGGGAGACTACTGAATACTGGAGACGATCCATGGACTGAGAGGGGAGGGGGGAGGGGGGGATGGTCATGGTGGGGGGCACTTGTGGGGAGAAGCACTGGGTGTTATATGGAAACTAATTTGACAATAAACTATTACAAAAAAATAAAAAATGAAGTAGGGAATATAAAGTTAATTTTCCTATTCTACTTCACAGGTTTTTTTTTTGTTGGTATCTTATGGATAAGATGAAAGAGAGCATGTGTAAAATGTACAACTACACAGAACATAGGGCTCATATTAATCAAGACTTTGCACATCTTTGCATGAAGTTTTATATCTTTCCAATTCTCTGAAAATGATATTTCTAGGTGCCTTTTCTGACCACCCCTTTGATCCACTATTTATTTGACATAGAAGAAGTGCTACATAAATTAGGGGAAAAAATAACCATCCAGTTATGTGAAGAATCTGGAAGAGAGGTCTATTTGGCCGTCCCCACTGAATCCATTAAGGAGAGGAAACTACCCAGTTTCAACGTTGTCATCAGACTATGTCCTCGAAGAGAGTGACTTGGGTGGCCATCTTGTCCTACATCTCACTTCTTCAGAAAGTCTTTCCTCAGGACCTCCTGCGGAACTAAGTCTGCACTGACTTGGGACCTGTTGTTTCCCCATCGATGTGGATACTCCCCTTTCTGTGATTCTCATGTTCTGGGTCTCTCATGTCGTACACTGGGTCCAATCTTGGCTCCCAAATGCTGGAGGTGGTTACACTTGGGACATTTCCCATTGGCCACCTGAATTTCAGACATCTTGCCTTCTTGTATGCAGGCTTCTGGACACACAGTAGCTTATCAATATTCTCTTTAAAGCATACTGAATGAAAATGAAGTTCATATTTCATGTGTGACTGCATTTTTTAGGTGAAATGTAACTGTGTTCCCTCTTGTTAACTTTATTTAGATGTTCAAATTAAAGTGTATAATCAATAATTCTATTTAAATTTATTACCTCTCTTCTTATTTTTGTCTCCAATTTTTCAGGTTTTGGATTATGCCTTATATTCTTTTCATTCCTAGTAGTTAAATAACTAAGGCCTTTAAAGCACTGTATATCTCTAAGTATGGCATGGTCCATCTCTGCTATTTAATTCCATTCTTTTGGTTTTCTTCATAACACGTTTGCAATTGTCATTTATTGACCAAATATTATTTATGAATGGAGTATTTGTTGGCTTATTATAGATATTTCCTTGCTAATATTCAAATAACTTCTGTTATTTATTTATAATTTGTGTGTGTGTTACGTGAGACAATGTGATTAGTGTTAGGTTATATTTGAATGAAACACAGATGTCAAAATATGTGTGAATCTTTTCAGAGGCAATCTAAAAATGCACAGGACAGAAAATATTAATGTTAACACCTTCGTATAGAACATACTCCGTTCATGAAAGAACATGCCTCATGTTCCCTTTTTCTGGAAACAAAACTCACTGATAGAAAGCGTACAAATCACGATTGGCATATCAGTGCATTTTCAGAGTGAATCTATACAGTGTAATAGGTCAGCTTATGGAATATAATAGGTTAACTTACTTATGGAATGTGGTAGATAACTTGTTGCAAACCACTTCCTCACACCTTCTCTATGGTTACTAAGGTCTGACCAAGGCCAAGCCTACAGAAAATTTGCTTAGTCACTGCCTAATTATGATTGGTCATTTTAAAGAACAGAAAACTTTAAATTGATAGGTTCCTGCCAAAAACTAATGTCTCAGTATTACAATGCAATTGGCTACCATGGAATGCTGTGAATGTAATTGGGTAACTAAATAATGACGTATTCTGTCTATATAATCTCACTGCCACATTTGTTCGGGGCCATTCTCTGCTCCTTAAGACCAGAAGACCAGGTTTGGCCCGGCCATAAATAAAATCTTGCCTCGCGGCGGTTCGGTGTTTGGTGGTCTTTACCACGTCACTCTGTTTCATACAGGGCAAAAGTAGAGTATCATCAGAATCCAGATACTCTGTCTTCTCCACTGGAAACACCTCCTGTGGCTTCTCCTCCCACGCCTCAGCGTTGGCCGGCTTCACACTTTATAAGGCTAGATGTCTAGAGGATGCATTCTCTACAATTATTTTCATCCTTTCTCTAGTTTTCCCTCTCTCATATCTGCTTTCTCCGTTCTGGCCTCATCGATCACGTTCATTCACGTGTGTGCTCTTCCAGGGTTAGACGTCATGAAGGAAGTGGCGTTTCATTCATTTCTAGCTGCTTCCTAATCTGTCTCTTCGCTTTCCAAATCTTCTCTTCCTCCAATCTCGTGTAACTGAATTTTATTAAATTCTGATCTTTGCTATTATTTTGCACATGCTATTACTTCTTTAATTCCTTTCAGCTTATTCTGAAGTATTATTTAAAATATAAGTTTCCATCTGTTCTGTGGACATGCAGGCTCTTACAAAGCGAGTTCCGCAGGAAGCACACTCGGACAGGGTGTGGGATGTAGGATGCTTATCAGTAAGTGCATGGGATTAACACGTGTAGGATGGGGATCTTGGGCAGAGGGAGAGGTCAAGCCTGAGGGACTCCCAGTGATAGCGTCGACCGCCGCTGGGGGTGGGACAGTGAGCTCTGCGGTACAATGCCAATGTGGGGTGGGGGGGTCGGGGGGGCTGCCTTGGGCCAAGATGGCCAGGACTTTATGAACCCACATCAGTCAGGGTTTGGCTGTGCGTTGCTGCAGGAGTGGTTGTTATTAGGGTGTGGTGTCTATGTTGCTGAGGAAATGTCTGGAGAGGCACACAGCTGAAGCCCACCCACCCCTAGCATGGCCTCCCAAGAGCACACCAAGCCTTTGTGGAGGAGAATCAACATCCGGGTTATCACTACAAGCCTTTGAAATGTGGAGTGCAATCTGTATCCGGGTCGTCATTACAAAGGCCGCCCACTAATTCCTACAGGGATGTTGTTCTGCTGAGTTTTTCTGTATGAGCTTGGTCTGAGTTCATGGGCCACCATGACCCCCTAGTCTTGTAACAACAGCTCCTTCTGTGCTGAGTAGCAAAGGATCCAACTGTTAACCCAGCAATAAGCTTTCCTTGTTTTGGATGATGCTCTCAGGTTGACCAATTGGTTTTTAGGTTTTTCCCACTGGTGGTTGTTATTGGTTCTTGGTCTCACCATACTAGGACCACCAGAAAAAAAAAATCATTCTTTTCCTCTGCTTTCTGTTTCAAAAATTTTAATACCGTATTTTGAATTTCTTGAGTATATTTTATTGATTCCGTGTTTTAAAATGTGATCATGGAGTTTTAAGTTCCTTTTGCATTCACTTTTCCCTTAACTTAGTTTTTAGTTGAATAATTTACATAAATAAAATTCAAATATTTTACATGTAAGTTATTTATGAGTTTTTGCAAATACATTCCACCCACTTAACCACCAGAGAAATCAAGAAATAAAAGGATCTGTTACCCTAAACATTATTCCATGCCACTTTCCACCTGGCTTCGTGCCTTGAGACAGCAGAGTAGTGACTTTTTCCCCCAGCTCTACTGGGACGTATTGACAGGCAGCACTGTGTAAGGTAAAGGCGTGCAACGTAATGATGACATACGTGTATATTGAGAAACGCTTACCACTGTCAGATTAGCTAACACCTCCATCACCTCACACATTACTTTTATATTTGTGGGGAAAACACTTTAGATCAACTCTCTCAGTGACTTTCAAGTATGTAACACAGTGCTGTTAACTAAGGTCATCATGCCCTACCTGGGACCCCAGAACTCACTCATAACTGCAGGAGTGCACCCTTTGACCAACATCTCCCACCTCCCCACCTTCCAGCCCCTGGCTGTCACCATCCCACTCTCTGTGTCTGTGAGCTCAGCGTTTTGGGATTCCACATCATAGGGTATTTATCTTTGTCTGACTCATTGCTATGTAGGATTCTCTTGTAAGACTATGCCAAAATAGGCTTATCCATTTATCTGTTGGTAGACATTTTGGTTGTTGCCTCTAATTGCTATTATGAATAAACCTGCCATGAACATATTTTGTAGAAGGCTTTTGTGGACATTTACTTTGTTCTTCTCTCTGATGTCTGGGTAGGTATATATTTAATTCTATAAAGTGTTACCCAGTGTTTTCCAAAGTGGGTGTGGCACATGATACTCCTATCAGTTGCTTTATATTCTTTCCAACTTTTGGTATTGACAGGTGTTTTGTTTTGCTGTTGTTTTAGTTTTTCTAAATATAGGTAATTTTAGTGGGCAAGTACTATCTAATTTAGTTTTATTTTTTATCACCCTGATATCTAATTATGTTGAACCTTTTCCCCCTCATTTTCTGACTGGCTATTTTTATATATTTTATTTATATATTTATTATTTATTTATTTATTTTTAAATAGTTTATTGTCAAAATGGTTTCCATATAACACCTAGTGCTCTTCCCCACAAGTGCCCTCCTCCATCACCACCACTTCTTTTCCTCCTCCTCTTCACCCTTCAATCCTCGGTTCGTTTTCAGTATTCAATAGTCTCTTAGGTTTTGCATCCCTCTCTCTCCCCAACTCTCTTTCCCCCTTTCTCTCCCCATGGTCCTCCATTAGGTTTCTCCTGTTCTCTTGTTAGACCTATAGGTGTAAACATATGGTATCTTTCCTTCTCCACCTGACTTATTTCACTTAGCATAACACCCTCGAGGTCCATCCACTTTGCTACAATTGACCATATTTCATTCTTTACCATTGCCATGCAATACTCCATTGTATATATAAACCACATCTTCTTCATCCATTCATCAAGTGATGGACATATAGGCTCTTCCCATGATTTGGCTATTGTTGACAGTGCTGCTATGAACATTGGGGTACATGTGCCCCTACGCACCAGCACTTCTGTATCCCTTGGGTAAATCCCTAGCAGTGTTATTGCTGGGTCATAGGGGAGTTCTACTGATAGTTTTTTTTGAGGAACCTCTACACTGTTTTCTAGAGCAGCTGCACCTGTTTACATTGCCACCAACAGTGTAGGAGGGTGCCTGTCTCTCCACACCCTCACCACCATCTATATCTTTTTAGTAAATTGTTCTGGTCTTCTATGTGGATAAGACTGGTTTTTAATTACTGAGTTCTGGAAGTTATTGACAGATACTGGATTAAAGTTTTTTTGTAAGAAACATGTATTGTGAATATTCTTCCCATGTCTGCAGCCTGCATTTCTATTTTTTCAGTAATGTTTTTAGTGAGAGTCAGCTTTTTAATTCTGCCTAAATTTACTAATAACTTATTCTTTCATTTTTAGTGCTTCTTGTGTCTTGTCTAAAAAACATTTTCTTAAACCAATGTTAAGAAAAACTCCTCTTTCATTTGCTCCTAGCAAGTTTCTACCATTAGCTTTTAAAGATGTTGTTGGGTTCATTTATGTTCATCTCTTTTTTAGAAAATTTTATTAGTGTTTTTATTTATTTTTGAGAGAGACACGGCGTGAGCAGGGGAGGGTCAGAAAGAGGGAAACACAGTATTTGAAGACAGACTTCAGGCTCTGAGCTAGATATCAGCACAGAGCCTGATGCAGGGCCTGAACCCACAGCTGTGAGATCATGACCTGAGCTGAAGCTGCATGCTTTAAGGCACCCAGGACCCCTATGTTCCATCTCTTAACCAACGATATTGAGATATAATTTATATATAATAGAAGAAATCCACATTAAGCGTATGGTTTTAAGTGTTTTCACAAATATATATGTATACTATGTAACCTCCACCATGATCAATATAAAGCATTTCGTAACCCCAAAATCATCCCACATGCCCCCTTCTGATCAGTCTCCTCGACCACCACTGCATTTGACAATACTAGAATTTCATAGGAATAGGATACTTTTTGCTTTTTGGTCTCTTTCACAAAGCATATTTTTGAAATGTATCCATACTGTGTGTTACTCAGGAGTTCATTGTTTTTGTTCCTTCGTGGAAATATACTGCAGAGTTTCTGTGTAGGCACCTGAGGATGGTGCTGTCTCTCAATTTTCACATATTCCAGAACACATGGGGTGTTTTTGTTCTGTTGAACAAATATGTAGGTGTAGTGATGCTGAGTCATGTAGTAAATACACGTTACTTTCTACGAGGTTGTCCAACAACTAGGCAAACCATTTTGCCCTCTGACTTTCTCCACAGCAACGTGTGAGAGCCCCCAGCTGCCTGTTGTACTCAACACAACACATCAGCCTTCATCTGTCATGGAGACCCACATGGAACCGGCCGTGGCTGACTCTGGATTCCCTTCATGACTAAAGATGCCAGATAGCTTTTTGTACATCAGTTGGCTATTTCTGCGTTTTCTTTAGTTGAACATTTTTCTACCATCTTTTATTCATTTCCCCACTGGAATGCATCTGCCTTTCCCATGTTTGGATAGGATTACTTATCTTCTTATTGAATTGTATGAGTTCTTTATATTTTCCACATACTTTTTTGGGTCGCATATGTATTATCAAAATAGTTTCATCATGTTGTGGTTTCCTTTTAATTTTTTTACCAGTGTCTTTTGAAGACCAGAGTTTTCTTTAGCTTTGGTGTAGTCTCATTTGTTGATTTTGAATGTTAATATCCATATTTGTTCATAATATCCTGAAAAGAAACAGGAAGTTTTGGAGGATGGACAGATGATTACTTACAGCAGTAACTGACGAGTTTCCTATTGACCTAATCCTCCCTGGTTGTGTGATGAGAGCCAATGTACACACATGGAGGTCTATACTGCATACGAACAGCCCTGAAACCAGGAACCTGGGAGCTTATTTGGAATGAAACTATTCTTACCCTCCCTACCTGACAGAGGGAGAGGAACATTAGCTCCCTGGTTATCTGCAGTCTTTTGGAAGATGAACATCCACTTCCAAGGTCCTAGGTTTCCTCCACCTTTGAATGGAAACACATACTTCTGAGAGTCAATTTTTTTTGCTAATTATTTAGCATATTTTAGATTTCAAGCCTTGTCCCTCAAGCTAAGTGCCAGGTTTATCTACTCAGAAAACCCTAGTTATGCGGGTAAATGAACATACATACTTTCTGACACCTCACTACCTGAGTTTCTGTCTCAGACAATTTCCCTTTAGCTTGGAAACCTTCCTTCAGTAGTTAAGCTAGTCTAAGTCTATGGGGACAAATTCTCTTAGTTTCCTATTATGTAAACTTGTCTTGATTTTACTTTCAATCCTAGAGTATTTTCAGTGGAAATATAATCCTGAACTGGTGGTTGCATCATTTTTTTTCTCGTATCATTTTTACATTTCTGTTCCACTGCTTTCTGGCCCTGATTTCTTTTTTTGGGAGGGGGGTGGCCCTTAAGACATGGTTTTTAAAAAAATTTCAGTTTGGCTCTGATACACCAAGGTATGAGTTTCTTCATATTTATCCTGCTTGAGATCTTTTGGGATTCTTTTGTTATTTAAAATTTTTTTAAATGTTTGTTTATTTTTGAGAAAGACAAAAAGTGAACATGGGAGGGCAGAGAGAGAGGGAGACACAGAATCTGAAGCAGGGTCCAGGCTCCAAGCTGTCGGCACAGAGCCTGACATGGGGCTTGAACTCACAGACTATGAGAGCACGACACTCACAAACTATGAGAGTTGGACCCTTAACCGACTGAGCTGCCCAGGCATCCCTAGATGTGTTCGGATTCTTGAATATGTAAATTCATGTCTTGAAGAACATTTGTGAAATTTCTGGTCATTATTTTTTTTCATTTACTTTTTTAAAAATAGTAGTGTATTGTCAAATTGGTTTCCATATAACACCCAGTGCTTCTCTCCATGGGCATCACTCCCTTCCTTTGCCCCCTTCCCCTTCAGCCCTTGGTTTGTTTTCAGTATTCAGTAGTCTCTCATGATTTGTGTCCTCTCTCCCCAACTCTCTTTCCCCCTTTCCCTCCCTATGGTCCTCTGTTAAGTTTCTCCTGTTAGACCTATGAGTGCAAGCATATGTTATCTGTCCTTCTCCGCCTGACTTATTTTGCTTAGCAGGATACCCTTTGAGGTCCATCCACTTTGCTACAAATGTTCATATTTCATTCTTTCTCATGGCCATGTAGTATTCCATTGTATATATATACCACGTCTTTTGATCCACTCATCAGGTGATGGACATTTAGGCTCTTTCCATGATTTGGCTATTGTAGAAAGTACTGCTATGAACATTGGGCTACATGTCGTCCTATGAATCAGTACTTCTGTATCCCTTGGGTTAATCCCTAGAAGTGCTATTGCTGGGTCATGGGGAGTTCTATTGATAGTTTTTTGAGGAACCTCCATATTGTTTTCCAGAATGGCTGCACCAGTTTACATTCCCACCAACAGTGTAGGAGGGTGCCTGTTTCCATGAATTCAGCAATGTTACAGGGTACAAAATCAACATACAGAAATCGGTTGTGTTTTTATACACCAAAAATGAAACAACAGAAAGAGAAACCAGGAAACTGATCCCATTCACTACTGTATGAAAAACCATAAAATACCTAGAAATAAACCTAACCAAAGATGTAAAAGACCTGTGTGATGAAAACTATAGAAAGTTTATGAAAGACATTTTTTCAAATTTTTTTTCTGCCTTATTCTCTAGCTCATTCCTTTCTAGAGTACCAGTTACTTATGAATCACACTGATCTGTATGGTTCCCCATATGCTTGAGGTTCTGTTTTTGTTGTTTTCCTGTCTCATTCACACTGAGTCATTTCTTTTTCTTTTTTCTTGAGAGAGAGAGAGAGAGAGAGAAAGAGAGAGAGAGAGAGCATGAGAAGGGAAGAGGCAGAGAGAGAAAAGGAGACAGAGAATGCTAAGCAGGCTCCTTGATGTCAGTGAGGAGCCTGACATAGGCTTGAACTCAAGAACTGTGAGATCATGACCTGAGCCAAAGTTGGACGCTTGACCTACTGAGCCACCCAGGCACCCCCATCAAGTCATACTTAAGATCCAAAATTACTTTCCATATATAGGATGAGAAAAATATGGCCATTCCCAAGAAAGAAGACAGTCAACATAGACCTACTGAGATATAATTCAATGTTGAAACTTTAGGCTAAGATTTTATTTATTTTTAACAGTTTTAAAAATATCTTATTATTTTTGAGAGAGAGAGAGAGAGAGAGACAGCATGAGTAGGGGGAGGGTCAGAGAGAGAGAGAGAGAACACAGAATCTGAAGCAGGCTTCAGGCTCTGAGCTAGCTGTCAGCACAGAGCCCAACGTGGGGGCTCGAACCCATGAACCATGAGATCATGACCTGAGCCGAAGCCAGACGCTCAACCGACTGAGCCACCAGGCACGTTAGACTCTGTGCTGACAGCTCGGAGCCTGGAGCCTGCTTCAGATTCTGTGTTTCCCTGTCTCTCTGTCCTTCCCCCAACTCATGCTGTCTCTATCTCTCATAAATAAATAAACTTAAAAAATTATTGAAAAGTTTGAAAAGGTCAAGAGTCTGTCACTGGAATCATTGATTCAAGGACACAGGACAATAGCTGAAATCTGTAGCCAAGGAAATGTTGCTACTGTCACTGTTTTCCTCCTTTCTCTAAATATACCACTTGGGAGCAGAAACGTAATCTAATGCCTACAATATACTCAGATTCTTACTATTTTGCTTCTCTGCACAAGCAGTGTAAAATTGACCTCAGTTTTGCCTCTCATTTTGAGTAGAAGGAGGAAAACCTGAGGGAGGGTGAAGTTGAAATAGAAAAGGAGAGCTAGGAAAAAAGATTGAGTCTGACGATTTCATGGTCTGATGACATCGTGGTCTGTGACTCACAGTTTGCCTGAGCTAATCTCTTGGTGTGCTGATGTATGTTCAGATATGGGCTGATGGATTCCTCTTGGTTTTTATGTACTGAATCGAATTTAAATTGGATTTTTTCACTTTTTTTCATACAATAAAACATAACTTACCTAGGAACCATTTCTAGAGTTTCAGTTGAGAGACAAACCCTACCCCCCATCCCTCAGCATAGGGCTGGTTAAAAGGGGCCATGAAGCCAGTCACACAGTGCCCCACCTTCTTTTCTATCTAGGAGGAATTATTGATTAAATTCCATATATAGCTGTGTAGACTGCCTCTCTCAGCCTTTGGAATTGCATCCCTAAGATGGAAGTTTAAGACATTTGTCTCCATTTTTATCCTGTTATTTGGATAAAGCCAGCTCATGGAGTAAGAAATCTAGTACCAAAAGGCACCTGAGTGGTTCAGTCAGTTAAGCATCTGACTCTTGATTTCAACTTTGGTCAGGATCTCACGGTTTGTGCGTTTGAGCCCCATATCGGGCTCTGCAATGCTTGGAATTCTCTCTCTCCCTCTGTCTATGCCCCTCCCCAGCTCTCTCTGCCCCTCCCCAGCTCTCTCTCACTATCTCTCTCTCTCTCTCAAAAAATAATAAACATTAAAAAATTAAAAGAAAAAGAAATCTAGCACAATGGGTAAAGCTAGGTCAAGTGAAAGAGAGAAAGGGAAAATGATTTCTTCAATCAACATCCATTCACTCAACAAATATTTATTGAATGTCTATTATGTATCAGACAATATCCTAGATATGGGGAAAGTATCCCATGGGGTTGGAAAATAGAGATATAATCATAGACATTATATTGCCTATTAAATAGACAATAATCATAAAGTGTGAGACGTGCTGAAGAAAAGTATGTTATGGATAGGGACATTTCTCAGAGGGTGACCTCTGAGTTAAGACCCAGCGGAACCTGCTATGCAAGTTCCTGAAATCGGCCATAGCTCATGAGATTTGTCATGTACCTTCCCACTCTTCACACTAACAGATTCCCTTTCCTTATGCTAAATCATGTCATACTTCTTTCTCTTGAAGACCAAAGGTACTAACATAACACAGTCTTCTTTTTATAATGTAATTTGAAATATTTTTTTCTTTTTTCTTTCCATTTTTATTTCTATGATTTATGTGCAGAGTATGTTTTGTGTATTGGTCTGGATTCTCCAGAGAAACAGCATCAGTAGAATATTCGTATATCTTATATAGACTGATCATCTAGATGCATCAAATAGATGGATACATAGATATTTATTATAAGGATTTGGTGGAAGCCATTATGGAGGCTGAGAATTCCCACCATCTTCAGTCGGCAGACTGGAAACCCATGAGAACCAAAGGAATCATTCCAGTACAAGTCTGAACCTCTGAGAACCAGGAAAGCCAATGGTGTAAATTCCAGTCCATGTACAGATGCTAAGGCTGGAGACTAATGTCCTAGCTCTACGGTTTTCAGGCTTAGAGAAAGAAACCTCTTATACTCAGCCTTTTGTTCAATTCAGACCATCACCTGACTAAATGAGGCCCACCCACATGGGGGCATGCAATCTGCTTTTCTCAGTCTCTGATTCAAATGTTAATCTCATCCTGAAAAAACTCACAGACACACCCAGAATAATATACAACTAAATATCTGGGTACCACATGGCCCCGTCAAATTTACATAGAAAAAAACGTAACCATCATATCTTACTAGTTTTATATTACATAGTAATTTTAAAGTTTAACAGCTTTGGAACACCTGGGTGGCTCAGTCAGTTAGGTGTCCCACTTTGGCTTAGGTCATGATCTCACTATTCATGAGTTCAAGCCCCACATCAGGCTCTGTGCTGATGGCTCAGAGCCTGGAGCCTGCTTCCGATTCTCTTCTCTCTCTGCCCCTCCCCCACTCATGCTGCATCTTCCTCGACTCTCTCCGTGTCTCTCTCTCTCTGTCTCTCAAATAAATAAACATTTAAAAAATTAAAATTAAAAAATAAAGTTTAACAGCTTCTTCTAACAGTCGCTTTCATGATATAAAACACAGATTTCTTTTTTTTTTAAATTTTTAATGTTTTATTTATTTTTGATACAGAAGAGACAGAGCATGAGAGGGGCAGGGTCAGAGAGAGAGGCAGACACAGAATCTGAAACAGGCTCCAGGCTCTGAGCTAGCTGTCAGCACAGAGCCTGACTCGGGGCTCGAACCCACGAACGTGAGATCTGATCTGAGCCAAAGTAGGAGGCTTAACCGACTGAGCCACCCAGATGCCCCCACAAATTTCTTTCTTAGTTTAACTGTTTATACCTTTATGTATTAGAAATTTTTGTTTTAATTTTTCTTCTTTGAAATCCTATATCCTAGAAAGATTTTAAATTGTACCTTTGTTACCTTTGTTATATACTATCTTCTTTTTCTTCACTTAGTATCTTTTCCCTTTACTTTATACAATGCAAATTGCTATTTTTTCTTGTCTTCCTCACTCTTTGGAACAGAGCAATAGAAATAAAGATTCTTGAGAGCTTTCATCTCACAGAATATTTAAAAATGTAAATATAAAAATTAAAATTGATTTCCTATGGCAGTTGCTGGAAAATATGACTGAAACCTCTGTTTCTGGGTCCACACTGTTCACAGTTGGGGCTGGTACCTGGTACCAATGTTTCCATGGCCAAGAGAGACACCATAACAGTACCTTGGGGGTGAAGTCAATGGGAGTGACACCCAGCATTTACAAACAAAACTTTCCTCAAGACACAATGTCTCTGTTTGTGTTCAGTTCATATACTTTTCTCTGAATGTGCAATTAGAGCAAGTCCAAGGCTATTGTTTTGATCACATGCATGGACCACACTGAAATATTTGAGATGGAACATTTTCTCTAAGTTTGCTGGAAACCTGAGTTTAAACTCGAATAAAAAAAATAATGGCTATTTTTAACTTCCTGAAAAGTATCTTCCAGTGCCTGAGGGAGGGACTAAATCCAGAACTGTGTCCAAAAGTGATCCTAGAAACGTGACCAACTGCAGTATTTTTCAGAAATCTTCCTGCTCGCGAAGCCTTAGAGGTCTTTGAACAGGTGCCAGGCCACAATGAGGCCCGTGCCCTGTATAGAAATGTCAATTCAGGACCATGCACGGAGTGGACCAGGTGTTCCAGAACCCTGGGACTCAGCGGCTCTGCCGAGGGACTCACCTGCACCTCTGACAATCACTGGAAGCAGCAGGAGCTCTTGTCAGATCTCAGCTGGAAAGACAAGGAGTCTGAGTCAGGAATGAACTCATTTCGGAGTTTCTGAGGCTCGGCAGGTTGGGAGCTGCCAATAGGAGCCTCTCTGCCCAGGGCCACTCCGGAGTCTGCAGCGACACGAAGAGCGCCGGTGGGGGCAGACTCCTTGTCAAGTGCTCTCAGACTTCCCCGTGTGAGTCACTCATGACTCAAGAGGGAAGGTACAGAGGGTGGAATTTTTATATTGTCTCACTGAAGAGGAAGAGTAATGATTCCCAGGGAACTTCAGTGCTGGAAATTGTGTTGACCAAGTCCAGCCATAGAGGAGGGTGACTTTTGTCCCCTTTCCAACGCCAGAGAGGGGCGCGGTGGCACATAAATGTTGAACAGGCACCTCGTTGGTTTCTCTCCAGCGCCAGCCTTTCTCATCTGCCTTGGGCCAGGCCATCAGAGAATTGCAGAGGAGATGGGGTGCATGGGTGACTCAGTCAGTTAAGTGTTGACTCTTGATTTTGGGTCATTCAGCTTCAGGTCATGATCTCCCTGTTGGTGAGTGTGAGCCCCCATGTTGGGCTCTGTGCTGACAATGTGGAGCCTGCTTGGATCCTCTGTCTCCCTTTCTCTCTGCCCCCCTCTCTCTCTCTCTTAAAATAAATATTTTTTAAAGAGAGAGAAATACAGGGTAGAGTGAGGATCACTGGGTTCGCCAAGCCCTGGAAGGTACTACCCACAGGTTTTGACCCTAATCCCTACCCATGGGGGTGACCCTGATTGGAGACCTTGTCATCTCCAAGAAGCTAGGGAAACATGCAGTGTCACATCTGTGACCGGCTTGTAAGCACTTCATCCCTCCCCTTGTCCCTAGATCTACTCTTGGAGGTCTCAGTGCTCTGCTGGCTAAGACACCATGCTTTTCCTCTTCCCTCACGCTAGGCTCCCACACCCTCTCCTTGGTGCAGAAAAGTAATTTGTGGGGTTCAGATGAACCTGGATGAACAGGGAGAACTTTGCTTCTTTTGCAAAGACCGCACACCAAAGACCCCAGAAGAGACAGCCCTCCCTCACCTCCTACAGTCCGTGTTTTCACATACACGTCTTTGTCCTTAATCTGCAAAGGCTTTCAGCTCCTCATGAGCTATGAGGCAAGCTGGGACCAATTGCCAGCTAATTGCCAATGTCAGTATTTTTTCCTGTTCTCTTCTTATCCAATTGGACCTGTGAGATTTGAGGTCCATGGTGTTCCCTGCATCCTCTTTCCTCATTGTAAGGATTGGAACTGTGCCAAAAATAAAATTGTAATAATGGCTCCCTGGAGTTTTGGAAAGTATGAATATAACCTAGCGCCAGCTGTTGGGACCACAGCTAATAACAGACAGAAGAAAAGTTCTTCAATGATGCTTTAGGGGATACTTCTCAGAATTCTCAACAGAGGAGGTATGACTGCACAGTTTGGGACACTGAGATGTCAGGAGTAGAAAGGAATAGAATAAAGCCATTTCGGAATAGAAATGATTGTCATTGTAATTTTTTAAGTCTCCTTCCATTAGAAGATTTCTGGGTGTCACTGGATGCTAATTGCTGTGTGCCAAGGGAGTAAAGGGAAATAATCCCCTGTTGGGTTATTTTATGTGGGGGATTAAGTGAAGGTAGTGTTTGGGTCTGCTGATAGACAAGCGCCAGTCACCAATGATAATTTTATTATAATTTTAGAAAAGTTCTAATTATCCCATGAGCTCCAGTCTGTCTGTCTTGTTAGTGATGGTTACAAAGAGCATGTGAGGAGAGGAAGGCGCACATGTGGACGGTAGCCTGGAAAAATGAGGACAGGATAGGGCTTTGGGGAGATAAAATCAAACAGGGAGTCAGCAATGGGGCTGTAATAGGCACAAGGACGGCTTCGAACCAGTGCCGTAAAACACGCTTCCCAGAGCTCGTGAAACTGACTCCTCCAGCCCCCATCCCTGGAAGACTGGTTCCTTTGGGAAATCTTCCCTGGATAATTGAAAAAGAAAGGGCATTTTCCTGTGACTCCCTGTCAAGAGCGAGTGGTCGACATTCAGTTCATTCAGCGTCCATTCTGGAATGTCTCATGAAACAATTCTCTAGTGACAGTGGTATGCCAGGAAAGTGACAGGTGACAGAAGGTAAAAGAAGCGAGTGTCTGACTGAGTTCTCTTTCCTTACAGACCTCAGCTGTCTGTAGACCTCGCTACCAGAACAAAGCATCTGAGCCCCAGAGATGGGAACTGAGGAGGTAAATGACTTTGTTCCTCAGGGAACATCCTGGTGGCGATCTTTCATTAGCCATCAAGCGATGCATAAAGGGTCTTGAAGAGCCAGGATCATAGATAAAAAAACAAAACTGACACTTGCGTTTCCAGCATTCTGGTAGAAGTGAGGAAAACCAAAATGAAAGCACTCAGAGCTGGTGTGGATGAAGGCATGATCACCCAGAGGGATGGGATCAGCAACCAGCTGGAATTGAGCTACATTAAGTAAAGAATTTCACTTTGTAATCTACTCTGTGCTTTTCTTAGTTTCAATTATTGTCTTTCTGGGTAATTGTTTATTACTTTATTAAATTGAAACTTTCTTTCTTTTTTTTTCATGCATGCAAAAGCAAAGGGCTTTATTACGAATTTAGGCCCAAATTGAAACTTTCTTTTAG
>NC_043702.1:172290063-172310947 GCF_006229205.1 Suricata suricatta | reverse complement strand
CAAAAGGACAAGTATTGTATGATTCTATTTCCCTAGAGTAGGGAAGTTCATAAAGATATAGACATTGCCAGCAGCTTGGGGCAGTGTGGAAAGGGAAGTTGTTGTTTAAATGAATAGTTATTGTTTGAGATGATGAAAATTTCCAGAAATGGATAGTGCTGATGGATGCAGAGCACTGTGTATTAATGCTAATAAGTTGTACATTTAAAATGGCTAAAATGGTAAATATACATATATCTCCTACAATAAAAAGAAAAACCCTTAAAAAAAATAAACCACATATATAGCAGAAGCTGGCATTTAGTAACAGTTTACAATGTGGACGCGCTGTGCAAAGTGCTTTCACTTCCTTAAGAACCCTGGGAGAGAGGTGCTGTTAGCACCTTTATGTTACAGATGGGAAGACTGAGGCACACATGAAAAATGACAGTTGGGATTGTCACATAGAAACTCTTCAGATGCCCCTATTTGAACAGTGTGAAAAAATGACCTGGACTTTTAAGCACTATAAGAGATGTCAAAACATCACTGGAAACAGGCGTAGTTCTGAGTTTTTGGGAACAGTTCTAGAAATTGGCATGATCGATAGAGCACTTCCCACCTGCATTTGCCTTCCTCCTTCTCTTTGTTGTTACTCTATCATAATGGGGTGAACTACCTGCATCTTTCAGGGTACACAAACTGCTTCTTCGTTCCTGTTCTCCGTAGGTCAATCTTGGGGACCAAGTCAACCGAGCTAATTTCTCATCTGTCACCGAGTTCTTGCTGCTGGGGTTCTCCAACCTCGGAGAAATCCAGCTTATCCTCGTTGCTGTGTTTCTGTGTATCTGATCATTCTCAGTGGGAACCTCACCATCGTCACTGTCATACGCCTGGATCGCAGCCTCCACGTACCTATGTACTTCTTCCTGGGGATCCTTTCCATCTCTGAGACATGCTACACTCTTGTCATCCTGCCCAAGATGCTCATAAATCTGTTGTCTCTGCTCAGAACAATCTCCTTTGTCAACTGTGCAACTCAGATGTTTTTCTTCCTTGGTTTTGCTGTCACTAATTGCATGCTGCTTGGGGTCATGGGGTATGACCGCTATGCAGCCATCTGCCATCCACTTCGGTACCCTATCCTCATGAGCTGGCAGGTGTGTGGGCAATTGGCAGCCACTTGCGCTGTGATCGGCTTTTTGTTCTCACTGATAGGCTCCCTTTTAGTCTTTGAGCTCCCTTTCTGTGGCCCCAATAAGATCAATCACTATTTCTGTGACATCTTGCCAGTTATCCAGCTTCGTGTACAGAAACCTACGTCAATGAGCTGGTCCTCTTCACTGGTGGAGTCCTAGCACTCATGATCCCCCTGACTTTCATCTGCATCTCTTATGGTTTCATTGCCCACACCATCTTGAAGATCCCATCCGCTGAAGGCAAGAAGAAAGCCTTCTCCACCTGTGCCTCCCACCTTACTGTGGTCATTGTCCACTATGGCTGTGCCTCCTCTGTCTACCTGCGGCCCTCATCCAAGTATTCATCCAACAAAGACAGGCTTGTGACAGTGACCTACACAGTGTGACTCCACTGTTGAACCCCATGGTATATAGCCTCAGGAACAAAGCTATCCAGATGGCCATTTGGAAAGTGATCGGCAGAAGAGGATGTTATCCTAAAGCTCTGTGATGACATGATTTGTGTCCATGCAACCACCTGAGGACACGGCCATGATTATAAAGCTGATGGTACTGTCGTCCTGCGTTTACATAGCACAGTATAGCCTCACAGTGCAAGCTTCCCCAGCGTAGTATTTTGATAGGCATTGTGAAGTGCAGCTGTAAACTTGGGTTGATTGCTAATCAGATACAAGTCTCAAATACTTTTATTTTTTTAGTTTTATTTATTTATTTTGGGAGACAGAGTGCAAGGGGGGGGGCAAAAAGAGAAGGAGAGAGAAAACCCCAAACTACATGGGGTTGGATCCCATGAACTGTGCAATCACTCATGAACCTGAGCCGGAACCAAGAGTTGGACACTCAACTGACTGAGGCACCCAGGCACCCCTCAAATATCCCTAAAGTTGCACAAGTATTTTGATTTTTCATAATAATTAATTGAGACTTATTTTATTCTATTCCAGGAAAGATAGATGACTTGGGTTAGAAGGTTCAACCATCACAGCTTTTCAATGATTTAGGAGAACCTCAGTAGGACCCTTCCAAAAAATCATGGGTAAAATAGAATACACGTAACTGAAAACTATTAATACAGTTATGAGCTACCCGTGTTGGAAAGGATCCAAGGCTGTCGCTCCCACTGCCCTGTCATTACAGAGTCCCCCCTGCAGTTCCCTGGCCCCTGACTGACCGATAAACAGAGGCTGGACACTGTTCAGCATCCCTATGTATTATCAAGTCCTTCCTTTGCGTGTCTCCCTCCGTTCAGTCCAAGTTGTCATCTCTGGAGATGCATATCTTGTATCAAATCTCTCACATACACAGCAGCAACTCAAATATTTGGAGAGCATAGCACATACTTCCCTTGCAGCACCTTAAACTCAGCTGCTGACTCCTTTGACCTTCACAGAAAATCGCAGTTCACAGGCTCCCCCATCCCAAGCCATTGTTCTGTGCATTATTCTCAAGATATTTTCCATTTTGTTAATAGTATTCTTCAAATGGGTCACCAGGAAATGGGTGCAACATTCCAGGTTGGACAGAATAGTCATCTAACTTGTTCTGGAAGTCAATTTTATACTAACACAGAGTAGATTCTCCCCACCCCACCCCACCCCCCATTTCCTGGTAACTTCTCTCATACGTGTGCTCTTTCTGGACTCCTACCTCCTTTAGATTAACGGGTTTTATGTTGTGTTTTCCACAGTCCTATCTTTGTGAAGCCTATTTTGGTTAGTTTGGTTTAGTTGTGTTATTCTTTAAGGCAATCTCATGTTTGATATTTTCCCCCTTAAATCTCTGCCATTGACTTTAGGCCAGAATATCCGGCTCTTTTCATACTTTATAACATCAAGCCTAGTGGTTATCTCTCCTATAACTCCACTCCGTTCCTTCTTCTACATTTGAAGGTTAAGCAGTATATGTACATGTAGAAACACAGTTCACAGGGGCTGCATGGATTCCGATACTGGTTTATGCCCAATGTGTCCACTGCTGGGTACAAATGCCAGCCAAGGGTCTGGCCTGCTGGTTCACATGCTCCACATCCCCCCTGGTCACCATGGGAATCACAGAACACAGGCTCTTCCCCGGCGTCTGTGAGTTCTGAAGAGGAGCCCCGCTTCTCTTTCTTAGAGCCCAGTCTCAGAAAGAACGCCAGGGTGGGGGTCCGGCCGACAAGATGACTTGTGACCCGGCACAGGCTCCTTCTGCAGCAACAGGGCTTGGGCGATCTTCTGAAAGCCAGACGGAGGAAGCAGAAGCCTGCGGCAGTCTGGACATGACTTTCTGAAGTGGGATCAGGAACTCTTTTGAGGTTCTTGAAAAGTCCCCTCTACGATCACAGAGACTGGTGGCCACAGTTTCGTTCCCTGTTCGGCCTCTCACGTCCCCACCGCATCCCTCCTATGAGTCACTGTTGCGGCAGCAATGTCCCATGAGCTTATGCTATTTATACACTGATCTTAGGGCTCATGGCTACGCTTCATGTCAGGACTTCCCTGTCTTCTTCCTTTTAACAAAACTCCACTAGGATATTTTTAATATCGCATAGATTTTTTTTTTAGGTTAAGAGAGCAGAAAAGGTGCAGAGGGTAGTGTTTCCAGATCCAGAGATATGAAGACAGTCTCTTCCCTACAAGACACTCTGTGCTCCTCAGACTATTTTTCCTCACTCTACAGTCAGAACTTCAGCAACCTCACCGGATTATTCCCCTCAGTGCTTCATTAGAGACACTTATCCCTTTGAAATGCTAGTTTATATAATAAAAGAGGAGAGGAATAGCTTAAACAGCCTGCCATTTAACTAACTTCTCCATCATTACCTTTGCAGTCAAATGTTGCCGGAGAAAATTGTGTAATAAATCAGATTATTATAATAAACTGATAATCAACATCTTTATATGATGCCCCAACCTGCTTGGTAAAATTTTCACATTTTTTTAATGAACAAAAAAATATCAGCCCATTCTCTGCAGAAGCTGTGGTACCTGTGCTCACTTCTAATTAAAACATCAATCCACTGCTCCCCTCCGCAGCCCTCTCTCAGTCCTGCCAAACGGAGTCCTGCCCCAGGACATTGCACCATACTTTAGAAAAAACACCAGGTAGCAGACTGAACCTCCCTGTTCCTCTTGTCACCGACTTTACACACACACTTGCCCCACAATTATTCCAGTATCTTTTTTCATTCCTGTTAAGCACAAGGCGCCCCCTTCAGTGTTTTCAAATATATTTCCTTTTCATATTCCCTGTGTTCTCTTCATTCCCTATTTGGTGCTCCCTGAGTCCCTCTCTGTGTAGTCAGAGCTTCCCCAACCCCCTCATCTTGGACAAAATGGATTGAGAAACTGACATTATGTGAATAGACACAAAATAACGGCGTGCCTAAGGTTTTTCAGGTTGGATGTTTTCAGTATAGTTCTGCCAAGGCACACACACCCACCAAAACACAGATGTAAAGAGAACTGGAGGAGATTGAAGGAAATCAAACGCTGATCCCAGAAAAGACCTGGTCATTTCCCCTTAATTTGTGAAGTTTCAGGCAGGAGAAACAGCCTTAGAAAAGATCTTGGAAAAATGAGGGAAGGAATCAACTGACTGATATCAATGCAATAAATTAACAAACCAGCTTTCAGACTCCATCCATGATTTGCTCTTTTATTTTAAGTTCATATATTTATTTTGAGAGAGAGAGAGAGAGAGAGAGAGCGAGCGAGCGAGCAGGGGAGGGACAGAGAGAGAGGGAGAATCCCAAGCAGGCTCCACACTGTCAGCACAGAGCCTGACCTGGGGTTCAATCCCATGAACTGCGAGATCACTGAGCTGAAATCAAGAGTCAGATGCCTAACCAACTGAACCACCCAGGTGCCTCCATGATGTATTCTTTCTTAACCTATTTACTAAGCACCTGCTATGTGAGGAAAGATACAGTGGTGATAGAAACAGCATTCTTGCTTTCAAAATATTAAATCCACACTTATGCCCCCAAACTCCTCACACAGACAATGTTAGCTCTCCTTCCTACACATTTTTAAATTAAAATATCATATGTACAAATACCAACATCCTCATGTCACATATATATGATGTTGAGTAACTTAATGAATTTCAACAAGGGAAATAACTCTTGCTCCTACCAAGATGAGTTAATAGAAATTGGACATGGACCCCAACTTAAAAACTAAATACTGGAAAAAGCATACAAAACAGCAGTTTTCAGACATTGGACAATAGGCAGTGTAACATCCATTGAGAAAAGACATGAAAGCAGTGTCCAGAGTGTGTAACACAGAATCTGGAGCCCAAGAACAGACCCCCCCCAACCCTCATTTAATTGTTAAAAATGCTGGATGCGAGGATGGAGGGTATGAAGGAGGCCAGAGGAGCAAAGCACAATCTCTGACCAACCTCCACTGGGAGCTCTTGTTATTCCAACATCTAGGTTTGGGGATTCTGCAGTTGGAGCTAAATAATTTCATGAACACTCACAACAGACATTACTCCGTGATCCTGGCAAAATGAGACAAAAATATACTTTGAAATCTTAATTACTAAAAGTTAAAGTTTCATTACTAAAACTTTCAGCGGAGAGAGACTGCAGAGGGCCCATTGGGGCCTTGGCGTTCAGGAGGCCTGGGCAAGGATGGTGGGCCTGTCCCCCAGACACTGTGGACAGGGATGGGCACAGAGGGCTCTCCTTGTGCGCGCAGAGATCCCAGCAAGCCTGTGGCACAGAGCTGACATGCGCACCTGGGAGAAAAAGTCGGGAAAGATGCCGGGCGCTCTAAGCCAGGTACCCTGGAGCTTCCTCGGGGTGCCAGCCCTGGGCAGGTGCAGGCACCTGGCATGCACACCATGGGGGAGCCCATCAGCAGGGATGAAGGCAGCCCTCTGCACCCTAAGACACTTGAAAGATGGTGTGAGGCCATCGAACTGATTTTAAAAGAAAGTACAGTAAGAGAGGGCACATAGTACCAACTGCCATGCGGACATTCACCCTGGCAAAGAGGCCATCACTAGACTAACACTGGATGAAAACCACAAAAAGATCCTTGAATGTGAAGCCCAGTCTCACCAAGTAGGAGAGGAGAGGGGCAAATACAGGGAGAAAATCATCGAGAAGATGCAAGAATGAAGTGACTTTAAATAAAAAATATTAAGATGAGAAAAATAAATAAAGGGAACACCATCACAGCAAAAAAAGGATACAGTCACACTTAAGATAATCCAACAAAATCTAGCAGCAAAATTCACAGAATCTGGAATCTCTGACATCCTGTTAAAAGGTAAAGGGCAATTCGAGATGCAGGAGAAATAAAATCCATTAGCAGGGGAAAAAATTGTCCAGTAGACACAGATCCAGAAACATCAGAGATAAGAGAACTTGTAGGAAAGGACTTTGAAATGGTCACTATAAATGTATTCTATATGATCGAGAATGTGGAGGAAAATAGGAGCATGATGAGGACCTGCATAGACCATGTAAGAAAGACCATGTGTAACTTACAATGATGAAAATACGTACCATCTAGAGTGAAAACCACAGTAAGTAGCATGAACTGGATACAGTTTGGAAGAAAACTCGGCCAACTTGACCACAGACCAATAGGAACTGTCCCTAACACAGCACACGCAGAAATAAAACTGAGGACAAGAACCCAGGGACTCAGTGATGTGTGGGAAACTCTCAGGCCATCAAACACGGATGCCGCTGGGGTCCCAGGAGGAGAGGGAAGGGCGTCAGAATATTATTGATAAAGTAAATGTTGGGGCTTTTCTAAATCGGGTAACACTATAAACTCATAGACCAAGCACAACACATTTCAAACAGAATAAAAAGGAAAATCACACCCAAGTATATAATAATCCAGTTGTTGAAAATTAATGATAATTTTTTTTTAAATCTGAAAAATAATGAAGAAAAAAAGGACATTACCCACAGAGCAACACAGTTAAGAATAACAGATGACTTACCAGAAATTCCAGAAATTAGACCATAATTGTACATGTGGAAAGTCTGTCTGCTCAGACTCTTCACCCAGGGGAAAGATTTTCAGAAATGAAGGTGAAGAAAGTCTTGTTCAGACTGTCGAAGTTGTGAAAATTTATCATTAGCATACCTGCACCATAAATAAATATTAATGATATAGCTTCAGGTGTAAAAAAAAAATGCTTCCAGATAAAAGTTTGGATCCTCACAAGGTTCAGATAGGAAAATAAAATGCTAAATATATGGGTAAAATTTATTTTCCTTTACTTTTTAGTCTCCTTGAAAGATAGTTGCTTAAAGCAAAAAAAAGATATCAGTGAATTGTAGGCTTTAGAATAAGAGAAGTAAAATATATGGAGATGTAGTTCAAAGAACGGATTGTGAGGCTTTTCAGTATACATGAAATTACATAATATTATTTGAATAATGACAGGGGTTAGTTAGAGATATAGACTGTGTGCCTAGGGCTGCACTACCAATGAGACAGCTTCTAACTACATGTGGATATTGAATTTTTAATTCATTAAGATTCAGTACAATTAAAAATTGGGTTTTCCCAGGCACCTGGGTGGCTCAGTCAGTTAAGCGTCCGGCTTTGGCTCAGGTCATGATCTCACATTCATGGGTTCAAGCCCCACGTCGGGCTCTGTGCTGACAGCTCAGAGCCTGGAGCTTGTCTTCAGATTCTGTGTCTCCCTCTCTCTCTCATCATCCCCTGCTTGCGCTGTCTCTCTCTGTCTCTCAAAACAAAACAAAACAAAACAAAACAAAACAAAAAACAGAAAGAGCCTACATGCCTGTCTGCAGGTACCTAGAAAAGTACACTGTGTTAGGCCAGTGCAGGGGACTGGCAGTCAGCCGTTCCATGGAACCCATACGTGCAACAACATGAAAGGACCTTCAGGGCATCTGTGGGCTTGTAGCTGGGTGGGGTCAGCAGTCAGATGCATGGCTGTCCTCATTCCCCTTGCGGAAATGCCATGATGCCCTGAGAGGTTTTCGTTGGTGGGTAGGGCTGGTAACAGTCTGGCTGGACCTGGAGGGGAATCCCTCTAAATGAATAAGTCAGACAAAGAGAGACAAATACCATATGATTTCACTGGTACATGGAACTTAAGAGACAAAACAAGTGAACAGAGATCAAGAAGCAAAAATGCTCTTAAATATAGAGAACAAACTGGTGGCTGCCAGAGAGAAGATGCGTGGGGACTTGGGGGACATAGATAAAGGGGATTAAGGGTCCACCTATCAGGGGAGCCTGAGCGGCTCAGTTGGTTAAGCATGCATCTCATGATTTCAGCTCAGGTCCTGTGTCAAGCTCTGTACGGAGCATGAAGCCTGGGTGGGATTCTCTCCCTCCCCCTCTCTCTCTGCCCCTCCCCTTCTCTCTCTCTCTCTCTCTCTCTGATAAATAAACTTTAAGAAAAAAATAAACATAAAAAGGTGAAATTTACTGAATGAAATTATACTTTACAAAGCTGATTTTTAAAAAGCTAACTGTATAGTAAGAAGTGAAAAGTAATTGTTACTAAAATCTGCAGTAAGGAAACATACAAAAGTTTTTTGTTTTTAATGTTTAACATTTTGAAAACACACGATATGCCTCCTAAACTTTTACGGAGGTTTTCACAAAGCTTGGGCTACTCATTGGCTTTGACTTTTGAATCAACAAATGAATCAAGATGAGGTGGTGACTTTATTTGAGTGAACATGTCAGTGTCTCTGTGGAAAAATGGGGGGGTTAAGAGGGAGGGAGGATGGGAGGGAGGATGGGAAGGAGGAGGGCAAGCACATCTATGAGTCTGTAAGAGGAAAGACAGAACAGAGAGAAGGGAAGAAGGAAAAGAAGTGAAAATAACCACGTGGAAGAGATGCAATCAAAATGTATTCACAATTCCCATTTTCATATTCAGAGTTTTTATTCAATGTCTTTATTCAGTGATCCCTTCCACAATATGTAGTAAGCACCTACTATGTGACAGACACAGCAGAATGTACACATGATATATTAGTAAAGTGGACACACAAAAATCTGTCCTCTTCCGGAGTTTGTACCTTAGTGAGAGAGAAAAATCTGCCCTCATTTCAAAAAATTTTGGGGAAATGTTTGAAACTTGTCTGCTGAGCTACAGGTAGAGGCTACCACTTGGGTATATGGTTCTTTAGCCACATTTGTGTATACACACACACACACACACACACACACATACACACACGGGAGAGCAGTGTTAAAGTATTGGATATCAACAGATAAGCAAAGGCCAGAGTGTGAGGTGTGGGATGTGGAACCATCATCTGACTCAGGCCTGAAGGAATTCTATAAGAGTTTAATCACTCAAAGCCACATCCTCCCTGAAACTACTTCCTTTGCAAAGTATGGTCTTCTTGAGGGCTGCCTTCACTTCCCGGTTCCTCAGACAGTAGATGATGGGGTTGAGGAGTGGGACAATGACTGTGTAGAGCACAGATACCACCTTGTTGGAATTGTAGGTGTACATGAGCTTGGGGCGGGCATAGGTGAAAAGGGTCGTGGAATAGAAGAGAATTACAACGGTCAAGTGAGAGGCACAGGTGGAAAACGCCTTTTGGCGGCCCTGCGAAGAAGGGATCCTAAGGATAGTGCCAAGAATGGTGGCATAAGATGCCACCACAACACAAAGGGGGACGGCAATGACCATGAGGGCCAAAAAGAAGTCTACTAGCTCAGCCTGTGAGGAGTCTTCACAGGAGACATTGAGGAGTGGAGAAATGTCACAAAAGTAGTGATTGATGTGAGGTTTGCCACAGTAGTGGAGTCGGGCTATGAAAACCATCTTAATCATGGCTGTTGTGAGTCCACAGAGCCAACATCCCCCAGCCAATGTGCCACAGAGCTGGTTGGTCATGATAACTGGGTAGCGTAGTGGATTACAAATGGCTACATGGCGGTCAAAGGCCATAACAGCAAGGAGGATGTACTCTGTGCAGACAAAGGTCACAAAGAAGTAAAGTTGAGTCATGCAGCCATTGAAGGAAATGGTTTTGTCATGGCTGAGGAAGTCCGACAGCATCTTGGGGCTGATGACGGTGACATACCACATCTCCAGGAAGGAGAGGTTGCTCAGAAAGAAGTACATGGGCTTGTGCAGTTGTCCATCACTGCGAATGGCCAGGATGATGAGAGCATTCTCCAGAAGAGTCAGCAGGTAAGTGGCCAGGAACACAAAGAAGAGGAATAGCTGGAAGGCTGGCCGTGTTGGAAATCCCAGAAGAATGAAATGTATGGTTGCTGTGTGGTTATCTACCTCCAGAACTTTGGTGATCATAACTGGCTGTGGGCACAGACAGAATTGGATTTTTCCAGATCCTGAGCACCAGCCTACCACCACTCATAGAACCCGCCACCAGCAAACTCATCACAAGAGACGTTCTCCTGCCTTTATACCATGACTTCCTCCTAAATTATGATCAGAACAAAAACTTTTGAGCAAAAATGAATTTTAGGGAGCTGATATTTTAATTTTTTTTCAACTAGGGCCAAGAGAGAGAGCTCATCCAAGTTCACACAGAAGTGAAATTGGAGAGTTCTGACTCCAAGTTAATTCTGTGCTTTTCCAATATATCTCTGTTGGGCATAGTAGGATGGACTTCCTATCACCTCTTCACCATAAGCAAGAAATCCCATCTGCGATGTATGGAAAGGAGGCTGGAGATTCCGTATTCACCCCCCCCATGCATAATTGGTGTGACTCTGGAAAAATCTTATGTCTCCACTTATCAATACAAAAAGAATTCTTCTGTTTGTTTGTTTGTTTTTCCCTCTTTAGACATCTAATGAGCTTTAGATTTTAAATTAAAATTCCTATGGACATTTGCTATGACCTTTCCAAGGTACACTGCTAAATTCTCCCAGAACTCTGCCAAAAAAAATCAACACAGATCTACATAGTGGAAACAAAGGCCATTCTTTTATTATTATTATTATTATTATTATTATTATTATTATTATTGGTGGTGGTAGTAGTAATATTAGTATTTTAGAGAGAAAGAGAAAGCACGTGCACAGGGGGTGAAGGAAGACACAGAGAGAATCCCAAGCAGGCTCCACACTCAGTACAGAGCCGAACATGAGGCTTGATCACATGACCCTGGGATCTAAGCAGAAATCTAGAGTCAGTTGCTCAACCCACTGAGGCACCCAGGCGCCCCTAAACAACAGTTATTGCTAATGAGAAAGGAGGGGGCTGTAGGGTCTTTCCAGGGGTATTAGATTAAAGGAGGCACAAGTTGTAGAAAAGATCAGAAAAAATCGAGACCCCGGATGCCTTCTGCCTTCCTGCCCAGGCCACGGTCTCCTTCCAGCCGGAGGAGAAGCATCTGAGCCTCCCATGCCGAGTGCCTTGCCCTTCCCAGACTTTCTCTGTGACCTACAGCTCGATTCCTCCCTTTTGCTTTCTCCAGAGCCCTTCTCTCTTATTCTCTTTTTCTCAGCAGCCTTGCCCATGCGCAGGACATATGGGTGCGGCTGAGGGAGGTTGTCTGCTCTTCCTGAGGAAATGGTCCTAGGGTGACAGTGAAAAATGGCCGCCCACCCCATCCACTTCCCTCTTGTGGCTCACACCTCGCTTTAGGACCCCAAAGAAAGGCAGAGCATCCACCTCTTAGACATCTAGATTAGAGAGCACAGACACAGATAAACAAAAAAGCAAACAATAGCTAATAGTGCCAATTCAACGGACAATGTTGGTTTTGTTGTCGGAACTGAGCCTTTAGTCCACACACATACACACTCAATACAAGGTCCCTGCTGGCCGTGACCTAGGATTCACGAGGAGGCAGTGTGGGGTCGGTGGAGCTTGCAAAAAAAGGCAGGGTTTGGGAAACCCAAGCTCCCTCAGCTGCTTTCTTCTGAGTCCGAAAGTCCAAACAACCTGAAACCCACTAATAAACAGCTTAGCCCCTCCCCCCACCTCCAGCTGGGCTTTTCCTCAGCACCTCTCTCCTTGCAAAGGGACACATGAAGTCAAGATGTCCGCAGCTTCTGGGGGAAAGCATTTCCATTTGGGAGGCACGTCCTTCACAGTAACAGGACACCAGGCTCCAGAGCTGTGACCTTGGGCTTATCCCCTTGTGCAATTTGACATTCCAGAAATATGTGGGGAAGGAATCACACCTAGAAGTCCTTTCTTCTTGGAACATGCCCCTCTTCTCCCCAGTGGCCCCCCACCTTCACCCCAGCACTGCGACAATGCAATATATTGTCAGGATTTCAGCAACAGACACTGTCCTTCTCAGAGGACATGTCTCAGACCTGAAGCTGGAAATTGAAGCAGCCCATGGAATTTAACACTAAGAATTAGGAGGGCGCCTGGGTGGTGCAGTTGGTTAAGTGTCCAACTTTGGTTCAGGTCATGATCTCACAGTTTGTGGGTTCGAGCCCCGCTTTAGTCTCTGCACTGACCGATAGGAGCATGGAGCCTGCTTCTGATTCTGTCTCCCTCTCTCTCTGACCCTCCCCCATTCACACTCTGTCTCTATCTCTCAAATATAAATAAACATCAAAAATTATTTTTTTTTAATTCTAAGAATTAGGAAACACAGTGGGGGATGTTCTTACAGCAGCTGTGAGTTCTTTCTTGTGCTTCCTGCAGGAATGTAAGAGCTCAGAGTCAGTATTTTCCAGTAAATGAGCACAGGATAAAGATAGGAAAAAATAAAGGGAAAAGAAGGAAGTATACAGAACATTTCGAAAACATCTGAGCAGTTTTATCAATTATGTGTGAAAGTAGCTTTGTCTTTGAAAACACAGTCAAAGGCAGTCAAATAAAAGAGGAAAAAAATTGGAAGTATAGTATGATCACATTTGAGCTTCAAAATTCTCCATATATATAATGTGTATATATGCACATATTACATATTACATAATATATATAATATGTATATTAGAGATCAATTATTGTATTTTGATAAACACAAGGAGATAGTATGCTTTGCTGAAAGCTCAGTGCAGCGTAAATGTAGGAAAGGATCTACGTCTCACTCAAATCCCCAGGGTTAGGTCACCTTAGTCCCCTCTAGGCTTCCAGATTTGTTTATCGAGTCCATCTGACAGGCAGAGGAGGAAGAGAGCAAGGTTCAGACGCTAACAGCCTTTGCTCCAGCAGAAGTTTCTGCAGTAGGTGGATCTCTGAGGGGGATGTTCAAATCTATGGCAGTGTTCTTTTTTTTCAAATTGTTTAACGTTTATTTATTTCTGGGAGACAGAGAGGCAGAGTGGGGAGGGGCAGAGAGAGCAGGAGACAACAGAATCTGAAGCAGGCTCTAGGTTCTGAACCATCAGCACAGAGCTCGATTCGGGGTTTGAACCCACAAAACAGGGGATCATGACCTGAGCTGAAGTCGGACGCTCAACTGACAGAGCCACTCTGTGGCAGTGTTTTCACGGCCAGATGATGCCTCACATTTGCATATCACTTTATAATATCTGAAGGCACATTATTTCATGGGATGCCCACCACGAGGGAATTAGCCAGGACAAATGCATGGTGTCCACTTGACCCAGAGATGAATCTTACCTTCTTCCTTTTACGGTGCTATGCATGAAGAGAAGTGAAATTTTCTAAGGAGTTACAAGTCATCAGCACTGCACCTGCCATCACCTTTGCCAGACCCTGCCCTCATTTAACATGGAAACACACATGCACACTCACATGTCTGTGGTCCCGCCTCCCCTCCCCACATACACGTATTCATTCAGGTCCTCCCATACTGTTATTCTGTTTTCTCTGCCACTTTCTCTCTTTCTGTTTCCTAAGTCACAGTAACCTGGACTTTGCATCTGTCGAGGCACAGAGGTGGGCTGACGCATTAAACTGAGGTATCTTCAGGAGAACAGATCACTGGGCAATTGTAGAGATTGAGGTCTGTTTTATCTGGAGCAGATTATTATAGTAAAATGACATGGCAACCTATATTACACAATACCCTCTGAGTCCTGGACATTTTTCATATGGCCTAATATACATAGATGATAAAGAAATATTTGTTGAGGGGCGGCTGGGTGGCTGAGTCAGTTAAGCATCTGACTTGATTTTGGCTTGGGTCACGATCTCATGGTTATGGGATCGAGCCTTACATCAGGCTCTGCACTGACAGCATGGAGCCTGTTTAAGGTTCTCTCTCTCTCTCTCTCTCTCTCTCTCTCTCTCCTTCTCTATTCCCCTCCTCTGCTAGTTCTCTTTCTGTCAAAAAGAAATATCTGTTGAACTAATCTATCTATGTCCTAAATTCACTCCCCAGCTATACCCTGTAGCCACACTTCCCATAATAAGCTCAAAGAAGACAAACGACTTTAAAATACCAATCAAATGAAAGCTCCCCAAAATCGCTGATTTAAATAAAAATGATTTTCTATCATCCTCTGGAACTATCTGAGAGTCTTTTTTTAACCCACCATTTTCTCAGTGACGTAACTTATGCCTCTTCTCCCAGCCTTGTCAGGCATGGCCACCTCTGACGGAGGAAAGAGGAGGGGTCATGTAGACCAGCAGGAGGAAGGTGCTCTTCCTAAACTCGCGGAGGCGCTGGGCAAGCCTGGGTGTGTCTCTGCTCAGCTTGAAGAAGCTTTTTGTTCTCTGCCTGTCTCCAAGCTACTGGAGGAGCAGGTACCAACGCCCTCCCAGCCACAGGGGACCTCCCCGCAAACATAGCCCTCAGGAAAGTACTTGGCCTTTCCAGGGCCCAAGGGGATACCAAGGGAAGACTAAGGGAAGAGCTGGCAAGCGAAATGGCACAAGGGAGACCTTAGGCATGAAGCACACTGCTTTCCTCCCTGCCAGATTCCAGAGCAGAGGCAGGTGAGGGAAAAGTGTGTGTGTGTGTGTGTGTGTGTGTGTGTGTGTGTGTTCTTCTCTTTCTGGAAAATGGTCTCACAAATTGTAAGATCCTCTGGGGGAAGAGAGAGCACAACCGAAGTCATTTAGCAGAAAATCAGAATGGCATTTACCCACTCTTATTCGGGGACCCAAGTATATGCGCACACACACATATACAAACCTGAAACACCCATAGACATCGGGCACACAGGCATGAGCTCTGTACATCGACACAACTCTCATGTGTCAGTAACTCAGTAGATGCAAAGATACATGTATTTCCAAGAGATGGATACACTCACATTCATTACATCATTATTGCAGGAGTCGAGATACAAAAACAGCCCAAACGCCCATTAATGGGTGAACAGATAAGAAAGATGTGGTACATACACATGATGGAATTGGAATTCAGCTTTGAGAAAGGAGGGAATCCTGCCCTTTGAGAAAACATGGATGAACCTTGAGCACATTATGCTAAGTGAGATGGGTCAGAGAGAGACAAGTACTCTATGATCTCACTTATATGTGGAATCTTAAAAAAAAAAAAGTCAAAGTCATAAAAAGCAGACAACAAAATGGTTGTTACCAAGGAATGGAGAGTGAGGAAATAGAGCTGATTGTTTTTATGGATACACACTTGGAATGGATAACAAGAAGCCATAGTTTTCAATGTACAGTACAATGAATATAGACAACAATATAGACAATAGACAACATATGTAATGTGATAAACACAGCTACAGAGACAATTATATTACCAGATACAAATGTATCAAAGTAACACATTGTACACCTTAAATTTACACAATGTTGTATGTCAAATATATTCAAGAAGAAAAAGGGAATCATGAGTTTTTATTGCTCCTTGTTAGGTCTGTGAGGCCAACCAATTCTCAAGTCTCCCCAGGTCCCATGCTCACCATCTTTAAATGGTGATGCTAACATTAACCCAGAAGTTAGTAAAAGAAAATACTGTCTTTTCTTGTAATAACCATTTACAATCATTCCTTGGTACAAAGGAAAAAGGCTGTAGTTAAAACGCTGAGCACTTAAAGCAAAAATGGAATTCGAAGTGATTGTTTCTAGTCACAGAGGAAAAGAACACAGTTAATTTAAGTATTATATTGAAGAAATAGGCAGGGACTACAGCTCTGAGCTGAGTGAGAGAAAGGGCAGAGCTCCCATATTGTAATATGTCTGACTCTGGAAAAACATTCAGGATCAATATACATTTATCTTTGGTAGGGAGAAGTAGAGTAATTTTTAAACGTGTAAGTTAAAGTTACTGCAGAAACTCATATTTTTCTTTGTATTTTACAATTATTTCTGAAAATTGTGTATTTTCCATTTCCTCTCAAGTCACAAAAATTTCAAGACAGATAATCACAATTTGCGCTTTCTATGTGGTGTTTTATGAATAAAAATCACATAATTTGTGGTTCCTTTTTAAATGCAAGAACATTCTTAGTTAATCATGATGAATAGTGCCCCTGTTTTAAAATGAACTAATTTTATTTAAAGAGTCATAATTAATTTGTGGGGTCTGGTTGGCCCAATCGGTTAAGCATCTGACTTCAGCTCAGGTCAGGATCTCACAGTTCATGATTTTGAGCCCTGCGTTGGGTTCTGTGCTGACTTCTCAGAGTCTGGAGCCTGTTTTGGATTCTGTCTGTCTGTCTGTCTGTCTCTCTCTCTCTCTCTCTCTCACTCTGTCTCTCTTTCTCCCTCTCTCAAAAAATAAACAGTAAAAAAATAAATTATAATTTACTTGAACACACGCTCCTTCTTTATTTTCCTTCTGTTCTCTCTCTCGGGTGAAAAGTTGGTTCTACTGAGTACATGTTCATAACCTAAAAAATAAATAAATGAAACAAAATAAACTGTGACAAAATACGAGAATACAAGACTGACTTGTAGTAGCTATCTGAATTGCAAGTTGGTGTCTGGGAAACACTCAGCCTCTCTCTGGCTAACCTATGAATCACAACTTTAAAGAGATAATGAATCTTATGCTTCACAGGATGGTAAAATATGAGCTTCAGCAGGAGGGAGTGGGTCATGATCTTTCCCTGGCAACTTAGAAAAATAGATTCCACTTGACAAATTTAGGAAACGCTAAAACTGAAAATCATTTGAAAATTCTAAAAAAATGCAAGGCAAAAATTAGATAAATATATTATGTTGGATTTAGTAGGTTGAAAATAAAAAGAAAGCACAAATTACAGGAACTCCAACAAATGGGAATTAATTTTTATCATTTAATAAAAAAATAAATATGGAGGTCGGTATTTGCTCATGTTGGTTCAACTTCTGAAGCATGCTATCGAAGACCCAGGATTTTCATTTATTTCTGTGTCTCCAGCCTCTATGCTGAACTTTCTTGCTCATGTCTGTTAGCTCATGGATGGCTGCTGGGGTTCCAGGCATCAAACCCATGTTCAACAGAAGGAAAGAGGAGACACCAGTGCCAGCCACATCTTTCTCTGAAAAGGAAATCCTCTCCAGCAGAATTCTACTTACATTTATTGAACAAAAATGAGATATATGCCCACTCCCAGCCAGAAACAAGAAAAGCTGATAAATCAAACATGTCACAAAGAGATGCAGATTCAATGCCTGGCTTGGGCATATCTTCAGCTTGAAAAAAATAGGCTGTCATAGCAAAGAAAAATGAGCTGTCTACACCAATGGACATGTTGCAGGGATCTCTGACACTAGAGGAAAAGGATTAGGAGGCCTAACACTCGCCACCAAGAAGGAGTGGGATACGAGAGCTGGACTGGTGACATTTGAATCAGTGACATTCTCTAGCTCCTCCTTCCTTACTATGTAGGCAATTACCCAGAGGGTTGGTATCAAGTGCAAAATCAAGACCAAAATCTTAGGAGGATATTTATGTTCTAAGTTAATATCCACAAAAAGAGTTGATACATTCTGATCATTTAAAAAATTTTTTCCATAATATTTTATTGTCAAATTGTTTTCCATACAACACCCAGTGCTCTTCCCCTTAAGTGCCCTCCACTATCACCACCACCTCTTTTCCCCCCTCCCCCTTCCCCTTCAACCCTCAGTAATGCTTATTTTTTATTTCTTTTGAGAGAGAGAGAGAAAGTGAGAGAGAGAGAGAGCGAGAACAAGAGAGAGATGAATCCCAAGCATGCTTTGTGCTGTCAGTGCAGAACCCAACATAGGGCTTGAACTCACAAACCATGAGATCATGACATGACCTAAAAAATCAAAAGTCAGTTGGTTAGCCAACTGAGCCACCAAGAGGCCCCCCATTCTGATCATTTAAACTTTTTATTTTATTTTATTTTATTTTTTATTTTTAATAATAGTTTACTGTCAAATTGGTTTCCATATAAAACCCAGTGCTTCTCCCAAGTGCCTCCCCTCCATAACCATCACCCCCTTCACCCTCCCCCTCCCCCTTCAGCCCTCAGTTCATTTTCAGTATTCAATAGTTCTCTCATGATTTGCATCCCTCTCTCTCCCCAACTCTCTTTCCTTCTTCCCCTCCCTATGGTCCTCTGTTAGGTTTCTCCTGTTCGAACTATGAGTAAATTTGCAGTATTTTATCTCAACTCATATCTATATACTAGGTATCACAATTTTTTCTTTTAATATTTATTTATTTATTTATTTTTGAGACAGAGTAAGACAGACTGTGTGCAGGGGAGGGGCAGACACACACACACACACACACACACACACACACACACACACACACACACAGAAGCTGAAACAGACTCCAGGCTCTGAGCTGTCAGTGCAGAACCCAATGCGGGGCTCGAACCCATGAACCGTGAGATCATGGCCCGAGCCAAAGTCGGATACTTAACCAACTGAGCCACCCAGGTGCCTTCATTCTGATCATTTTTAAAAGGAGCATGAACATCACTTAGTCAACCCAATGGATTGAATCATTGGAAATGTTAAACTTTCTAGTTAACTTATCACCTTCTCCACGTGATTATAAACAGTGTTCAGAGCCTAGCTTCCACACATGTTCTAGGGAACCTGGTCAGTTCTCCAGTCTCAGTCGGAGTAAGAGTGAGTTTGAGGCGTGGTGAACAGAACAGGCACGTTTGTTAGAAGCACAAAGTCATACTATTTATGGCAAAAATGATGATAAAGATGGGACTTAGCATTTACTGATGACTTAACTGTGATTGGGTTATTATATGCCAGAAGATCAGAAGGTCTTAGGAAACACCAAATAATCAAACTCACACCCCACCAAAGGCCATGCTTGGCATCAGTTTCCCCTGGAGAAATGTAGGACAGAGACACAACATCCCAGCTCTGCGACATCTGGGATTTCTCCTCTGTGGAAAGAGTGTGGAAAGCAGACAAGGGTCTGGTGTCTGGGATTCAACATCCTAGGGCAGGAGTGATGACATGAGAGTCACATGCCAGGGCACAGGGTCCACCTTGACTTGGAACCTTCAAGTCCCCAAAGAGCCATCCTCTCTTCTAGCAGTTCCGTGGTGTCCTTGACTTCCTAGGCTCCCAGCAGAAGGCACTCCAAGTTACAGGAGTAGCCTGAAGCTGTGACTTATCCCCCTCCCCCTCCATACATATAATACTTGCATTATTCTTCCAGCCCAGAGGATTTCACTCATCAGGAGTCGTTTGTACCACAAGCAGATTTGCTTAATAACATTTATCAGGCTTCCAAGAGCCAGAGCTGGAGAATTAATCAAAAACAAAAACTTTCACAGTGTATATTCATATGTATATCACATCATCATGTTGTACACTTTACATATATTACAGGTTTAAAAAATGTTTAATATTTATTTTTGAGAGAGAGAGAGAGAGAGAGAGAGAGAGAGAGACAGAGACAGAGAGACAGAGAGAGAGAGAGAGAGAGAGAGAGAGAGAGAGAGAGAGAGAGAGAATCCAAAACAGGCTCCAGGACCTGAGCTGTTAGCACAGAGCCAGATGCAGGGCTCAAACCCACGAACTGTGAGATCATGACCTGAGGCGTTGTTGGGTGCTCAACTGACTGAGCCCCCCAGGTGCCTCACATACCTTACAGTTTTATTTGTCTGCTTTACTTTAATAAATCTGGGGAGGAAAGAAAGTGGCTCCAAGGTAAAATTTATCTTTAAGGAGAAAATATTTTAATACTTTACTCCCATATACATTATTTATGTAATATTCACAGCAAACATATGAGGTAGGTGAAAATATTTACATTACAACAGGGACTTATTAAAGTGAAACTGGTGAAATTTCTTGGTATTAGGAGCAGAATTCTTACCATAAAATGCCATGCCTTCTGTAACTCAATGAAGGGAAAAGAGAATACACTCAGGGGAAGGTGAATGGAGTCAATCTTGGAGATGGTTCTTTAAAACACTATGTAGAAATTTTATAAAAATAAAGCAACTTATACTTTTAAAAGTGTCAAATCTCCTTGCTGTTATTGCTTTTATTTCATTTTAGATCCTGGAAAACCTAAAGTAGTTTTCGTTAACAAAAAATCATCTTTTTGTTCTTTCCCGAAGCCTAGTTCCGAATAAGCTAATGCACCAGTCACGACAGTTTGTGTTTCTGAGTATTTGTTCAACAGCACTTTCTTTTTTATTCTCCTGCATATCCTACAACTAAAGAAACATTGGACACGGTTCAAATGTGCAGAAAGTAACCTTGAGTCAGGGTGTGAAAATCTCCCTAAGCAATTCAAGCAAGCTTCCAAAAATCAAAGGAACTTGGAAGAATGTGTATAATCCAGCCTTTGAATCTGAGACATGTCACTCATTCTAGAGATTCTAGAGATATCTGCATCCCATCTCTCATTCTTTTATTTTGTCTCCAAAAACAGAGAGGGAGGCAAATCATAAAAGACTCTTAAATACAGAGAAGAA
>NC_043702.1:172270801-172289963 GCF_006229205.1 Suricata suricatta | reverse complement strand
AGATAACCACCACTGCCAGATGAGAGGCACAGGTGGAAAACGCTTTGCGACGTCCCTGGGCAGTAGGAATCCTGAGAATGGCAACAATTATGGCAGCATATGATGTAACCACAGCCAACAGAGGGAGCAGAATCATCACTAAAGCCAAGAGGAAGTCTACTAGTTCTGCTTGTTCCTTATCAGAGCAGGTGAGGTTGAGTAGTGGGGAGATATCACAGAAAAAGTGGTTGATAATGTTGGGTCCACAGTAGGACAGTCGGGAAATGAAAAGAAGCTTCATCATGGAGCTCAAGAAGCCACTACCCCAAGAGGAAGCAGCAAGGCGAATGGCCAGGCCAGACGGCATGAGACTAGGATAGCGGAGGGGCTCACAGATGGCCAGGTAGCGGTCATAGGCCATGACCGCCAGCAGGACACATTCGGTGCAGGCTAGGGCAATAAAGAAGTAGAGCTGGGTCATGCAGCCTATGTAGGAGACTCGATGGTCCTGGGTAAGAAATGCTCCCAGAAGCCGGGGAACTGTGACATTAATGTACCACAGCTCCAGGAAGGAAAGTTGGCCAAGGAAAAAGTACATTGGGCGGTGAAGGCTTGGAGTGAGCCAGACTGTGGAAACGATGAGTGCGTTCTCCAACAATGTCAACAGGTAAATTGCAAGAAAGAGGACAAAGAGGAGTAACTGGAGGGGCACTGAGGTAGGGAAGCCCACCAAAATAAACTCTGCCACGTGGCCTCCACTCCAGTTTCCCATGGTTGCTGTCCACCTGACCACCTGAAAAAATAACAGGAAGAACAAGAAAGCCATTCCCAACCACAAAATAATAGCAATAAAAAAAAAAATAAAATAAAATAAATAACAATATATTAGCTTGCATAGTGTAAACTTGACATCTAATTTTGGTCATGCATTTAAATAGTTGACCCTAATTTTCACTGCATGTGAGTACTGACATTTCAAATGAAATTATTACGTCACTCCTTTATATGTTCAGTGAAATCTAAATATTTAGTGCCATAATACCCACTAATACTTGTTTCAAAATTTATATGAGCACATGTGTCTTTAAAAAAATGAACATTTTACATTATTTGTCTTACTGACCTCATAATTCAAAGTATTGTGGTATATTTTTATAATTACAAGTCCTTTATTGATTTCTCTGTATCTATCTGCATGTTTTAGGGTTTCTTGTGCTCTTGAGGCTTTTATAAAAGATTTTGTATTAGATTTTATTCTGTGATCAGCAACCATTTCACCAAGGCAATAAAAATATATGACAAATTTTGAAATACGGTATTTTTTGTGTGTATGGTTTTGTAACAACCCGGACTGCCCTGGCTCTCGGTTCTCGTGTGCATCCGGGAAGACTACTTATCATCAGGATGAGAGTGTTTTCAGCATCCACCGCATCTTATTTTTCATTCTGGAGAGATAAACACTGAGGCAACTAGCTCCCATCAATAAAGGACATTGACGGGCCACAGCGCGGGGAATGGAAGTTGTTTTGTTGTAGTAATAACGCTAAATTACTTGCAGTTTCTATTAGTTATGCGCCAGAAGATTCACAGTCATCTCTCATCGAAATGATTTTCATTGATCGGCTAGCTGACAACTCAACCAGCGCCCATTCAGTTGTGTTGAAAGGAGCAGACGGGAACCAGCAGAACCACAAACGTGTGGCCCAGTACCAGTCGTTCCCTTCCCATGCACGGACGGGGGCACCTGCTCTAACTTCCCTGTGCGGCTCTTCGCCACAGAGAGTGGGCTATGCCTTGCCTTGTACAGAGGGGGAAAAGGGTTTTAAAAGGAAAGTGGGAAAGGTAAAAAAAAAAAAAAAAATCTTAGTCTAGTGGACTGATTCTAAGAAGAGCTGATAAGAGAATTGAGGACCAGGGACTGATTTCTTCAGAATGATTCATACCCGGATCTTGGAAAGCCTTTTTGCACTCTCCCAAACATAAACCCAGGTTTGGGAAACTGACTTAATGCATCAGATACTTTTCTGAAAGCAAGTTTGCAGAGGACTGGGCAGCAAGTGGGGGTGGGGAGGGGAAGAGGACAGGAAGGAAGCACAGCACACCCTGGGGCTAAATGTAGTAGAGGATGGGGAAAACTCAAACAGGATGGCTGGAAATGTCCAAGAACCATGCTAAGGAAATCTGACGCTGCCACAAACTGCACAATGACCGAAGTCTGAAAAGGGACCTGTCCTCACCCTCTCTTCTCAGTAGACAGAGCAGTGCCTAGAACATGGCAGACAACTAAACAAATATTAGTGGACTGAGTCTCAGCCCTGGTCTGTATGGTCTTGAATCATCTACTCCATTTGGATACATATTTTGTAACGTACACAAACGGAATACAAACTCGAGTTCGTTCCGGCTGCAGCACCTGAGGGCCCCAAGAAAGAAGCCGTTAGAAAAGGGATTCAGAGTGGGAGGCAGCCTGGAATATACACTGTCTGGTTTCAAGTATGTTTGAGACCAGTCTTGCTCTGCAGCCTTAGGTTCTGTGCTGGTCCTAGAGCAAGCCCGCAAGTCGGGTCTCTTGCACCCAGAGGTGTGTGGACCCTAACTCCTGTCCACTTCTTAATATCTCTTCCCTCGGCCTGGTTTCCAGGATGGAAACGAACTGCTGTTTGCTACTCAGACTGGCCTGCTGCTGCCAAGGACTTTCTCCCCCAGCCAGAACAACTCTGGTCCCTCATCCCTGCGGGACCCCACCCCATCCCCCTTTCTGTTCCCTGCTCCAAACCTCCCTTCCCGCTCTGAGGAGGCTGTTCTATATTGACAACTTCTGACTCTGGGTACTCAGGTAGCTCCCAGTTAACTCTCTTGTGTTGTTTCCTACCCCCCCATACCCCCCATTCACTCTAACTTCTAGGCTACGTCTTGTCGCCCTGTCTTAGACAGGGCCTCCTCTGCTACCACCTGCATATTCTCATGAGGTCAGGACAGCATTCTACCATGAAGGCAGAATGGGACCAAGGAGCCTGAAATTTCAATGTCCACAGTGATTAGCTCTTTAAACATGCCCTTCTCATTTGAGAGCAGAAGTTCCAGAAATTAATTGTGAGGAAGATCACTAGGATTATCCCATTGCACTTCCCCCTTAGAACCAAGAGCAGCTTGTTACCCATTGATATTCTCAAGCCTGGATGACACTGTACCATTCATCTTATTTTTGCCCCTCTGCTCCGTTCCACATCCCTTCCCCCATCCAGCACTCCTTCCAGGCGAGCCAGAGCCCTCTAAGACACTTCTGTGCTCTACCTCTTGTCTTTTGCAGGTGAGTTGACATCTGCTGGGAGTCATTTCTGAAGTAAGGCAGGTTTGCAAGGCCTCCCACCATCAGATGGTGACCTGAGTCTACCCCCACTCAACCCCCACTCAATTTCTGCTTGAGCACTGACCCCCAAGATGCATGACTGACTGATATCAGGAGTGGCTTTCCTTCCTATGCAAAAAAATATCTGAATTGTATCTTGTGAAAAAACTTGTTATAGGAGTTTCTTCTTTTGTGATTATGGGAGCAAATGTTACATTTCCTGAGATAACCCATTTTTCTTCCCCTCTAAAACAAGCTAACTGAGCCCTGTGCTCAAAAGAACTAACTCTTGCCTTTGCTACGTTAAAAACATTGCCTTGTATTTAAATGCTAAAGGCCCCTTCCTTCCCCATGTGGTAAGCATCTAGTCACCTACTTCAGTCACTACTGATAAAGATTATGCATGAGTCTTCTACCAATCTATTTCTGGGAAATTTTTACATACCAAAGAATTTGTTATCAGAAATTATTGTCAGGGTACCTGGGTGGCTCAGTTGGTTGAGTGTCCAACTTCAGCTCAGGTCATGATCTCACAGTTCATGGGTTCGAGCCCCGCATCAGGCTCTGTGCTGACAGCTCGCTCAAAGTCTGGAGCCTGCTTCAGATTCTGTATCTCTCTCTCTCTACCCTCTCCTGCTCTTGCTGTCTCTCTCTGTCTCTCAAAAATAAATTTAAAAAAAGGAGAAAAAAGAAATTATTGTCTAAGACAATTGCCATTTCTGTTTTGTAGCCCACACATTTTTCAATAAATAAGGCTGACTCTGGTCAGGCAGAGATGCCTCACTGAAGTGCAGAGATGCCGGCCAGCAGGGTTGAGATGCTTGACTGGAGAGCAGAGATGCCTGCCTGCTGATCAGAAAGAACCTCCTGGCTCTCTCATTACCTTCCCCCTTCACTGATTCCAATCTCATTCGTGCCAATGTCCATCCTTCAGGGGAACCCTGGACCTGCTGGAGCTGGACTCCAGCACGACATCATTCACATCAGTTCTTCCATGAAGACTTTGTCCAGGAGTCCCTCACTTCTCCTATTGAGACTACAACTCTACCATCAGATCTACTAACAGACTGAGCTCATTGTCTATTTACCTGGATTTTCCTTGCTCAAGAGCAGAAACTCTCACTGGCTTCTCTACCTTCATTAAGTCCAGTGCTTGGCATATAACAGATAAAAATAAATCTCTATTGAATGAGTTAGTAGATAGCCAAGGTAATAGTTTATAAGCTGGGGAAATGGATGCTCCTTCTCTCTTTCAGAGGTAGAAGGCTCAACCTGTTTTCTCATCTGTCAAACAGGGATGCTGGTATCTCGGATTGGTGATCTCTGCCATCCTTACTTTGCTAGGATGACAATCAAAGACATGATCTGCATGAGAATGACTTGCCCACAGTGTGAAACATACTTATCTTAAAACACATTGGTGATTCCAGAGGTCTGTGGGCTTAAAACCATGCAGACATCACTGGGGCCACCCTGCTGGCTATTTATAGCAGCATGATTACCTGGGCTCCTGCCTAGCCCCCACCTCCTTGGTAGTAATATAGCTGGAGCCAGCCTGGTACCTGCCTGGTCTTCAGGGGCCCCCCTAGGGAGCCACACAAACCATCGGGCAGGACCCTGCACACAGCTATCTCTCATTTTTAGAGACAATGCTTTCTTCTGTTTTCCTTGAAATCCACTTGCTTATCACAAATTAAATAACTGTAACTCACTTAGTAAAGAATTTGGTGAATCAAAAGCTGAGTTCTGTCTGGAATCGTAATTACTGTCTTAGCCTGTGTCCACATGGCTCGTAGAGAAGACATAACGAACTTGATAGGATGTGCAAGGCACTGAGAACTTTCCTTGTGCTAGCTTAATCCCCACAACAGAGTGCACGCATCTCTGTCTCTATTGACAGATGGCACAGAGAGGTGAGTGATTTTTTTTCTTCAAGATCACAAGCTGGGAAATTGTGAAGCTGGGGTATACCCAGAAAATCTGTCAGTGGAGATATGGCAGTGGACAGAGTCCCAGTCCCACACATGCCCCCTGGGTGTAAGCGAGTGTCCACTGGCACAGCTGGAAGGACTCGTTTGTGTAAACACAGAGGTTTGTGTTGACTCATCTGGGCTCAGCAGTCAAATTCAATCAGTAGTTTTTAAACATCATTTGAATCTGGGCTGTGAAGCTCTGGACTGAATGTGGTAGATAGAGCTTTGGTCCCACTGGGGGACAAGGAGGGGCCACCCTCCAAACATGCAAGACAGGTCCCCACCGGTCCTCCCACCAGCCTCCGCTCTCAGGGTTCCCTGTTTCCAGACACAATTTCCTGTCCTTTCCAAACGTCCATAGATCTCTAGCAGGTCACTTTAATGGAACTGAGACACATCCCTTATGCTTGTGGACATTTTCAATGTACTTCTCAGGCATCAACTCCACAACCATAAACACTTGGATAGGAGTCAAAGAGCAGTGGACTCAGTATGAGATGTTTGCAGGGGCTAAGCTTCCCCCCACCCCAGATGGTAAGCCAATGGAACATCTGGGGAAAATCCAGAGATGTTCAGGATTATGAGGGATCTGGAAACTGTAGGAAATGAATGAAGGATCCCACACATCTAACCTGAATGAGGCAAGCATTTCTCATGGAGCGCTGCCTCGCTCCTTGCTTGCCTGACCTCTGCATTCGTTCACATGTTCTGTGGTTGGATGTTTGTCAGAAGGGCTGGTTACCTGTTGTTTCTGGACAGGAGCAGTCAGCCCCAGAGACTCTTCAGTAAAGCTGGTCCCTGCATCTTTTGTGGTAGGACAAGACAGAGGCTTGGCGGATGAGCCCTGAAACAGATGGGGGCAGCGGTCGCCAGCCCTTATCCACTGCATCCTTGGGGACCTAGCCCCTTAGGACACATTGTCATGGTGACCTAAGTCTCCCCAACACCACTGGGTCCAAGTCACTAAGACGCCATATGTGATACAACGAAAGAGCAAAGTCTGGAGGACAGAGCCCTGGAGGCAAGCCAAACAAAGTTCTTGAGTTCACCCAGGTACTGCCACTGCCTATTCTTACAGGTGCTAAAGAGGCTGTCTGTCTAAATAATGGATATATAATGATAATTCAAGTTTAAAATTCCGTGGAGGAAACAGAACAATAAAGTAAGAAGGCTACAGATAAATTAATTGACTTTTTTTTAATAGACTATTAATTTTTTTGGAGAAAGTATTTGTCAAACTGACCACCTCTACATCAGTATCACTTGTCTATTGATTTGTGAGGAAGAGATGCTTCATCTCCGGTCCATAAGTCTGCCAGCTCCAATAGGGGAAACATCTTTCCCAGATCATCTCTTTTTGTGTCCCTTCCTGAATAGCACGGGGCTGGAAGAGGCCACAGGGGAGACCCCCAGATAATGGGGCTGAGGCTGGGCAGGGGAGTCATTTCAAATGCTGGATTCATGGCTCAAATCTGAATCTGCTTCTGAAAATGATGGGTTTTTCTTGTCCCACAACTCTGAGTTCCTGCCAGCCTTTCATGTCCAGGCAGTGCCTGCATTTCTCCATCTACTAGACCTGTCACATACGGGGCAGGTGACCTAATTCTAGGAGAGGCCAAGCGACCCCCTGTTCAGGATGCGATATTGGGAAGGGAGCACACTGCACTAGAAGTCCTTTCCCACTCTTCCCTGCAAAACAGTAGGGTTACAAACAACAGTGCTTGGCAAAAGATTAGATGATGCTCTAAGTAATCAGGGAGCATAAGGTGAACTGATATCTAAAACACCAGCACCCAGGTGAGATGTGTGTGACATTCCTCAGGCACTCCCTGCTGCCCAAGAGCAAAGGAAAGGGGAAAACAGATGGCTGATAGAGATCACAGTCATGCAGGACTTGAGTCTCCGTCAGTTTGCAAGTATCTTCATAAATTACTAGAACAGGTCAATCTTATCAATAGCCTAATCTCCAGAAACCTACAGAGTCAGTTTCATGGAATCCCCAAATTACCCTCCTTTCCATAGTGATGTGGGGAACAAAGGCAGAAGGAAATGGCAGTTAAAATTAAATTTCCTTATAACCTGCAGCCCATGGATAAATATTTGAGGCCAATAAAAAGTAGAACATTTCTCCAGGAACCCCCTCCGGTATTCATGGTAAAGCCTTGCTTGGGGGAAAACACCCTCATCTTGACAATAGCAAGCCCCCAGGCATCACTGGAGTCCTCGTTAGCATACAAGTCTTTCTGGAGCCTCTCTTTTACCGTTACCCCCCTCAGCTCCCAGCAACCACTCAGAACTCCACCACCACTCCAAAACCTCATCAAAAAGGATTGGGACAATTAGTTCTCTCTGTATATTTTCGGCCTGACTGGTGAGAGGTGAAAATTCTTAGAAAATGAAGGAGAAACATACAAAAATCAGTGAGGCATTCACTCCTGACCCCCCCAAGGCAGATATCTGCAACAATATGAGAAATGTTGGCTTGGATCTTAGATTATAAACCTGGAAGTACTAAAAGGCCGTCACATATATGATAGAAATAGATTTGATAGACTCAGCCAGAGGAACAGAATAGAGAGAGGAAGAGGAAGACGAACAGAAATGCCTGAGGAATGGCCTTTGGCAGACCAAAGAAGGAAAAAGACCAAATACCAGCCAGGAAAGGAATCAAGCATACAGTTATGGAGGTTAGGGGGGCAGATGGTTCCAGAAAGGGGAAAGTCAGGGAGAACAAGAGAAAGTACTTTCCGTGTGAAAGGAAACAGAATGAGGTGCACTTACACTTCTTCCTCCTATGGATCAGGAAAAAAATGCACAGTTGCCATGCAGTGAGCATTTACTGTATAGTGGTCCCTTCACGAGGAATTTTATAAATATCTCACTTAATTATTTTAACAATACAATGTAGCTGCAGTTTCAACAACCAAAACCCCCAAATTAAAATGGCTTACATGAAAAAGGGTTTTATTTCTCTCTTTCATAACAGTGTAAGGACACAGGTCTGAATCAAACTGACTCCATGACAGGCTTCACATTTTCCCTCTGACCTTGGAGGCCTAAGTGTCGGTTTCCCAGAATCATTAGACAGTAAAAGGGCACAGATTGCTCAACCAGGGACCACCCTAGTAACACCCAATCAGAAGCGGCCAGCTAAAATGCTTAACCTTCCTAAGGGCAGGCCTAGAGATAGAAGCTATAGATAATCGCTTATTGCTTAAGGCTAGTTACACCCTACGGGAGGGTCCTGGGTCCACTCTGTAATTGGTTAATACTCTATATGTTGTGATTGGGTCCCGCCAAAAGTAACGAACATTCTGGACAATGTGTGTGGTTAAAGTTACTGCCAATGATGTTAGGCGACAATGATTGGACCCCTGTACCTGTGTCTCAGCTTCCTGTGTAAGGACGCAGGTTGGAGACGATAGGAGGGCACACATTGCCCAAGGCAAGAGGGACCACCCTTGTAACACCCTTAACATTCCTAAGGGCAGGTCTATTGCTTAAGGCTAGTTACACCGCATGTGAGGGTCCTGGGTCCTGGGTGCACTCTGTGATTGGTTAACACTCTAAATGTTGTAATTGGATAAACCTGTCAATAATAATTGGATTCCTGTACCTCCCCCTTCCCAAACTCATAAAAGCCTTGCCCCACCTTTGTTCGGGGCTCTCAGCATGGATCCACCACACCGGTAAAGTCTGTGAGCCCGAGTTTAGGCCCTGGCGAGCCTAAACCCGTAATAAAGCCCTTTGCTTTTGCATGCGTGACTCAGTCTCCCTGGCGGTTTCTGGTTTTGGGGGATGATAAAGAAATCTTGGGTACAACACCTGTAACTCCCTCTTCCCAAAACCCATAAGAACCCTGCTCAGCCCTTGTTCAGGGCTCTCAGCACGGATCCACTGTGCTGGTAAAGTCTGTGAGTCTGAGCTTAGGCCTGGCGAGCTTAAGCCCATAATAAAGTCCTTAGCTTTTGCATGCATGACTCGGTCTCCCTGGCGGTCTCTGGTTTTTGGGCGGTATTGAAATCTGGGCATAACAACAGCACAGTGATCAGCAGTTGTGATTGGCAGAGTTGGGGGGTGTTTAGCTCAGCCACAGTGGATGGATTGGCTCTACCATCCTCAAAATTAGGTTTCTGTTGCTGTGTCCCAGACACCTGGGAAAGGGCACTTTGTCCTTTTCCTGACCAAGCCCAGCTTTGAGCCTACCAATCGCTCTACTGTTTTTAACCTGCCCTGAAACCTACATGGCCCTGCAGAATAGTAACAAATGCAGGCTCCTTTGAAGGGGCAGCTCCCGAGGCCTGTGTGTGAGATTTGTTCTGACCCCCAGGACTCTTCCTGTCTGTCTTTTTCTTGTTCCTCTTGGGCTTCTTCAGTGAGGCTGAGACACTGAGGTAGAGAAGTCTTGTCTGGGGAGAATGGATCACAATATGGCTGGCACCATCTGGTTAGTAATCTTGTGTGCACCTGTGTACTGGGCGCTTCCACAGATCTCTCTGAACACTCGAAGCCACACCTTGTCATAATTGTCCGGCCTTTCCACAAGAAGACTGAGTTTCTTGAGAAGAAATAAAAAACATGTCCTTTCTGGTTTTGTTTTCTGCATAGCCAGTGCAGTGCCTTGAACAGAGTCAATTCTCAAAATACGTTGAAGAAACAAATGAACACTTTTCACATTCAGGTTGAGAATCAAAGCCACTGATGTTTTATTTCTTCATAGAGTTATTATATTATCATACTATTATATTTCTTATTGACAAGAGAGAATATCTCAATGCTTTCTATCAAGGGACTTTCATAATACAAAAATTTCACAAAATCTAAAGAGAAATTAGGCCAGAGACAAAAGCCTTGGGTTGTGACCTGTCTTTTAGGTTGTCAAAGAAACATACAGTCTAAAGGATGAAAAGGAGTTTGCATACTTCATGTGCACTGAAGTATTTGCTATAGTTATTTCCTTTAATACAATAACTTTATCACTGCAGGCTAATACTCTGTATGGATATCTCCCTACATTTTATTTGCCTAGATTGGTGGATATTTGAGTAATTTCCACCTTTAGTCTATTGTTTTTTTATTTTTTTAAATTTTTAATGTTTTTTATTTATTTTTGAGAGACAAAGAGAGACAGTGCAAGCAGGGGAGGGTCAGAGAGAGAGGGAGAGGCAGAATCTATAGACAGGCTCCAGGCTCTGAGCTGTCAGCACAGAACCCAAGGCGGGGCTCGAACCCAAGAAGCATGAGCTCATGACCTGAGCCGAAGTCAGACGTTTAACTGACTGAGCCACCGAGGCGCGCCCCCCCCTTTAGCCTATTGTAAACATTATTTCTTTGTTACCTAAGCCTAGAAAAGTAGACTCCCGGACCTTGGGATTCTCCCAAGTAAGTCAGTAACACCAAACTGTTCTCTGAACTGACTGAGCTGATGGACACCCTTACCGGGAACGTGTAAGAATTCCTGTGGCTCCAACGACTTCATCAACACTTGTTGCCCTGGCCTTCCAATGCTCAGTCACTGAGGTGGCTGTGTTGTGGGAGCTCATTGGGATTTAAATGTCCATAATAATGCTTATCGAGGAGAATACACACCTTTCCACATATTTCTTGGACATTTGGATATTTTCTTTTATGAAGTATCTATTCAATAGCTTTTGACCATGTTTGCTATTGATTGAATTGTTCTTTTTTGGGGGGGAGTTTTGGGTATGGAGTTTATACATACTGTGTAAGAGCCTTTTGACAATTTTATGAGCCATTTATATTTACTCTCATTCTATGGAATTTATTATTTAGTCTTTATGTTTAACAATAAAACACAGATTCAGAAGGTCATGCAGACAAATAGAGAGCATAGTGAACATTTTTGGGGCAAACAGACACCTTTGCCGTCACCACCCAGATCAAGGAAGAGAACTTTGCCGGTGAGGAGTCTCTCTGTGTGCCCCTCCCCACCCCAGCCTCCTCCCTCCAAAAGGAATCACTATCTTAACTGTACACTAATCTTCTCCTTCCATTTCCTTTCAGTTTTACGTGGCTTGCCTAACCATTTGCTGACCAATTCTTCTTTAATGAACACAATTTCTGAATTCCAACTCAATTGATCATGGCGTTTTTAGTTAAGATTTTAACTTCCAGTTTAGACAATCTTTCGTGTTCTAAGGATATTGTGAAGACAGTTTTTTTATTCAGCATTTAGAAGGTTTATTCTGCCTTTCACAACTAGGTTTGTACACCCAGAAACTGATTTTGCTACTGCCGTTGTTTGCCTCTATGGATATACAGTTTTTTTAAGCATGAGCTTTTTAGAACTCTATTGTTTTGGACCTCACTGCAAAACCATATTTATCACAAAGCCAATGCCCATGTGCGTGGGGGTCTTTGGGGCTCTCTCTCTGTTTATCTCTTTGTCACGGGCCAATATCACACTGTAGCTGCATCATGAAACTTGATATTTGGTGAAACAAATCATATTATGATATTCTTCAGCAAAGTCTTGGATATTTGTAAATCCATGTAAATTTTAAATCCCCTTATAGTTTTCACATGCAAAAAAATGACACTCTTAGGATTTCCACTGGGATTTCTTTTACACATAGGTTAGCGTGGGGAGAATGGACCTCTGAGCCACACTGAGTCTTCTAATCCATGGCAGAGAGTACATCATCATTACACAGGTCTTTTATAATTATGTTAATAATGCTTTAAAGTTTTCCATGGAGAGGCCTTGCATGTCTTTTGTTACACTTATTCCTAGGGCTTTGGTATGTTTGAAACTTCAAAATGTGATAGGTTTTTTTGAAAACCAGATTCCAATTGTTGCTAATTTATGGGGATGTGGTTTATTTGCTTATATACCATGTCCTTAGACTTATATTGAAGGCAAATTCCATGTTTTATCTGCTGATTAGTTTTGGATTTTCTAACCTAGAAAACTATAATTCAAGGGAAATGACTAATTTTCTTCTTATCTAATCCCTCTGTCTTTTGCTTCTTTTTCACTAAACAGTGAACTGACTATCCAGAATAAGATGGCAAAAGACACAATGGGAGAACTTTTCTTGTCTTATTTTTGAGTGTGCATGGATCCATTTAAATGTTTCACAAGTAAGTGAGAAGTTTGACTGTTGAATCACTATGCTGTGCATCTGAAACCAATATAAAATAATGTGTCAACTACACTCAGATACAAAAAGAAGTTTGCATTGCAGAAGCTTTTTATCTTGATGAGGTCCCAGTAGTTCATTTTGTTCTTGATTCCCTTGCTTCTGGGGATGTGTCAAGGAAGAAATTGCTGTGATTGAGGTCTAGGAGGCTATTTCCTGCTTTTTCCTCAAGGGTTTTTATGGTTTCCTGTCTCACATTCAGATCCTTTATCCATTTTGAGTTTATTTTTGTGAATGGTGTCAGGAAGTGGTCTAATTTCATTTTTCTACATTTTGCTGTCCAGCTCCTTCAACACCACTTCCTATGACCCAGCAATAGCACTGCTAGGGATTTACCCAGGGGATACAAAAGTGCTGATGCATAGGAGCACATGTACCCCAATGTTCATGGTGGCACTTTCTACAATAACCAAATCATAGAAAGAGCCTAAATGTCCATCAACTGATAAATGGATCAAGAAGATGGGGTATATATATACAATGGAGTACTATATGGCAATGAGGAAGAATGAAATATGGCCATTTGTAGCAAAGTGGATGGACCTTGAGGGTGTCATGCTAAGCGAAATAAGTCAGGCAGAGAAGGATAGATACTATATGTTTTCATTTATGGGTCTAACAGGAGACACCTGTCAGGGGACCATGGGGAGAGGAAGGGGGAAAGAGAGTGGGGGAGAGTGAGGGATACGGATCAAGGGAGACTACTGAATACTGAAAACGAACCATGGACTGAAGGAGGAAAGGGAGGGAAGGAGGGGGTGATGGTCATGGTGGGGGGCACTTGTGGGAAGAAGCAGTGGGTGTTATATGGAAACCAATTTGACAATAAGCTAAAAAAAAAGCCAAAAAGTTTGATAGCCTCATTAGGTCAAAGAAATTTCTTTTTCTATGTTTATGTGTTTATTTTGAAAAAGAAGGATAGAGGGTAAGTGGGGTAGATACAGAGAAAGAGGTTGAGAGAGAATCTCAACCCGGCTCTCAAACCCAAGAACCGTGAGATCATGACCTGAGTCGGAATCAAGAGTGGGATGCTTAACTGATGGAGCCACCCAGGTGCTGCAGGAATTTTTTTAAATTCCTATTATTCTAAAAGGTTTTGTTCATTCCCTGAATAGATATTAAATTTTATCCAAATTTTTTTCTTCATCAATTAAAAAATTCCATGATTAATATCCTTTATTTTGATAATGTGATAAATTCTGTTGACAGATTTCACATGTGCCTATCTTGAATTTCTGGACTAAATCCAACCTGAGTTACACTTACAAGTTTTGTGTCAAGATCCAGGTTCTAGATTGTACTGGCTGAAAAATTGAGTTGGGGAGTTTTTGCTCTTTTCTTTTCCAGGCAAGGTTTTGGGTACATTTGGCACAATGTCTATTTTGGAATTTTGGCAGAATCTCCTGGTGAAGCTTAAGGATACAGAGGTTAGTTGGTTTGTCTGTTTTTAATGTACAATATGTTAATTAAAATAATATTTCTTAAGAATTAAATGGTTGGTTTCCCCAGGTCAGCTTTAATATGTGTTCTGTAGGATTTAACCCCACTTTGTATAAATTCTCAAATCCATGATCATGAAATCACTCAGAAGATTCTGTCATCTTTTATGTAGGTGTGAACTGAACAAAAGCCCCAATTTTCATTCCCATTGTTTATTTACATCTCCTCTCTAAATTTCTTCATCAGTCTTACCAGGGAGTAATATGATTTATTGTTATTTTCAACATTCTACATTTTGAATTTTGAGCCACTGTATTGTATACTGTCATTTAATTTCTGCTATTATTACCTATTCATTTTATTCTTTTTTTAATTAAAAAATTTTAATTTATTTTTAAGAGACAGAGAGATAGCGTGAGCAGGGGAGGGGAAGAGAGAGAGGGAGACACAGAATACCAAGCGGGCTCCAGACTCTGAGCTGTCAGCACAGAGCCCAACGCAGGGCTCGAACCCATGAGCTGTGAGATCATGACCTGAGCCGAAGCCGGATGCTTAACCGACTGAGCTACCCAGGCATCCCCATTTTATTCTTTACAATCTTTTTGTGTTCATTTATTATTCCTTTCCTAAATTCTTGAGAGGAATGCTTAGGTTATTAATCTTCAGCCTGTGAACTTCTCTAATTAAGCATTTTTGAGGCCATGTATTTCTGCATAAACACTGAAAAGCTATATCCCACCAGCTTTCAACTGTAATGTTTTCATTTTCTCCTATTCAAACCATTTTTCTAGGATTTGCAAGATTTTTTGATTCATGAGTTATTTAGAGTTATTTATACAGGTATTTTCGAGCTCCCCCTCATTTATTTATTTTTATCTCAACATTGAATATTAAGTAGGCAACTAGCAATGCCTCCACAGTCACTGCGTCAGGTAGATGCAAGTTAATTGGTCCAAATACAAGTTCAGGAACTGAAGTCTCCATCATATTTTCTATGCTAACCGTGAGTGGGTAAATTGTTGGCATTTATTTGCAAGACTTTATGGCTTTGCTAGATAGGATAGTCAGCTCTCAGAGGTGAAGCCAAAGTAGAAGAAACATTGTCATGGAGGCAATGAAGACAGATTGAAGAGGGGACATATTCTATCTGCACAAGATGGTCCCAAGGAAGGAAATAGGGTCGTGGTAAGAGGTAACCATGATCTATGTGTGTTAATAACTGTTTTCATCCATTATCTCATTTATCTTTATAACATCCCTATAAATGATGGAGAACAGAGATTGTTCTCACACTTGTCATATACATGATGTACATGAAATCCAAATAAACGTGTTGTATCCAACAGGAGAAAGCACAGTTTGTGTTAACAACGGAACTGAGGAAAGTATTCAGAAAGTTGTCAAGATTTAATGCTATGTTTATCTGGTTTCCTTCACTGCACACCATATGCCTGCCAAAATTGTTCCACAATATCCTTCACTATCAAATCTTTCAATATCATGACAGGTGCTTTCTTTAAAAAACATTTGTTATTGCATAGCTTCCTTTTAAAGAAAGTGGGGGTTCTTTCATGAACTTATCCAGACCTTGGACACACAGACTCTTGCCAGAGTCCAGCTCCAGCAGGTCCAAGGCTCCCTGAAGGATGGATGGTGTTGGTGAAGGAAAGTAAGAGAGACTTGGCTTCTTTCTGATCACCTGTCAGGCATCTCTGCTCTGACCGGGGAGTCAGCTTTATTTACTGAAAAAATGTCTGGGGCACAAAATAGAAGTTTTGCAAATGCATTAGACAATGATTTCTGATAACAAATTCTTTGATATGTTAAAATTTCCCAGAACATAGATTTGTAGAAGACTCATGCATAACCTTTATCAATTGATGTAGGTGACTAGATGCTTATCACTTGTGGTAGGAAAGGATCTTTAGCATTCAAATACAAGGCAATGTTTTTAGCATAGCAAAGGCAAGAACTAGTTCTTTTGTGAGCAGGGGTCAATAGTTTTCTTGAGGGGGGAAAACAGGTTTCTCAGGAAATGTAATATTTGCTTCTATAATCACAAAAGAAAAAACCCCTATAATGAGTTTTTTCCTAAGGTACAATTCACATATGTTTAGCATGAGAAGGCAAGTCACTCCTGATATCAGTCAACCAGGCACCTTGGGGGTTGGTGCTCAAGCAGAACTTGAGAGGGGGTTGGGTGGGTGTAGACTTCAGTGACCAACTGACAGCAGGAGGCCTTGCAAACCCGCCTGCCTTATCTCACAAGGGTTTTTTTTCTCAGCTTTGTGAGTTCAGAAATTGGCTTCCAGCAGGCCCTAGTGCCCTGTTTGTTTGCTGGATCAATATTACAAGACATCCTGTGTATTCAGAATCAGCCTCTGACAGTCAAATGAAAGATACAGTCATGAGCAGTGTTTTTAAAAACCTTCAGTAACCATTATAGCATAGGACTTATCAAATATACACATCAATCCAGATATCTACAATAAACCATTGATGATTTCTACATAGTATATCACTTATTAAAAATGGTTTATCTCCTGAAAGGAACAGACAAATGCCTCCCAACATAGCCTAAATAAAACCTCCCTCAATCAGTGTATCTTTAGATATTTTTAAACATCTCTAAGTGCTGTGATCACAGGGTAGTTTTTGTCTTCCACATCTATCTGTGGTGCCGGATGACCAGAAGCTGACTGGCAGAAGTGTCCTAGCACTAGGAATAGCCAGTACTAGTAGAAGTAGAAGTAGTTAAATAACTTCCTTGACCAAAAAAAAGCAAATTTTTTGATTGTTTACCTTCCCAGACTGTCCCCGGATTCTTAAATGCCACCCACTGGAAAAAGGCAATGCCACAGTCTTCTGATGAGAAATGGTAAATGTCTACTGATTATGGGGGATAGACAATCATGTAGCAATAATCCAGAATTATGGATTCAGAAATTCCTCTTTGCAAGTAGCTTTCTGAATGCATTCTTCATGTCTCTATTCCTGAGGCTGAAAATGAGGGGGCTGAGGAAAGGGGTAATGACAGTGTAAGGGATAGCGATGAGTGTGTCATCCCCTCCAGAGCCTTCTGGCTTCAGATAGACAATAGCTGAGAAACCAAAGTGGATGATGACCACAGTGAGGTGAGAGGTGCATGTAGAAAAGACCTTCTGCTTGCCCTCGGCTGACGGGATCCTGAAGACAGTGGAAAGAATGAAAACATAAGTGATGATGATGAGCACGAAGGTGCCCAACAAGCCGGACACTGGGATCATTGTTACAATGAGTTCTGTGAGATTGCTTTCTAGACAGGACAGCCTCACCACTGCCAGCATGTGGCAGAAGAAGTGTTGGATGAGGTTGGGGTTGCAGAAGGAACCCTCAAATACCAGTGCAGTCTCTGTCACAGAGACAAGGAAGCCTCCAAGCCAAGCAAAGATGACCAGATGCCCACAGACTGTGTTGGTCATCAGCAGTGGATATCTGAGAGGGTTGCAGATGGCCAGAAAGCAATCATATCCCATCAAAGTGAGGATGATACAGTTAGTGCCACCAATCCCAAGAAGAAATACATCTGCAAGCCACACCCCATGACCGAAATGCTTCTGTTCTCAGTGAGCAGATCTGCCAGCATCTTGGGGATGATGGTCAGTGTGTAGCAGGTCTCAGAGAAAGAGAGGGCACGGAGGAAGAGGTACATGGGGGTGTGGAGAGATCTGTCCACCCACGTGAGACCCAGGATGGCCAGGTTACCTGCGAGGGTGAGAAGGTAGAGGACAAAGAAGGCCACAAAGAAGAATCTCTGCAGATGTGGGTACAAGGAGAAGCCAACAAGAATGAATTCTTTCAGGATTGTCTGGTTGACCCTCATTGTTGCATGTGTGAAATCTGGGAGAAACAACAAATAAATATTCAATTCTCCATTATTCCTTTGAAACAGCAGTGTGAATAAGACAGATGAACAGAGAGTTACAATTTCCAAATGATTCTTCAAGTTTTGTGGCAGAACACCGTGTGTATGTAGCTTATGAGTTTTTCTAATTTTTAATTCATTAGTTATACCTCTATTCAATGACTAATTTCTGATCACCTAGTGGATGAAAGAAGATTTTTTTCTGGTTTATTTTTTTAAGAGGATTTATTGGTTGATATTATGGTAAATGGAAAATACTGTAATTATATCTAGATAAAGAAAATTCACATGCTTAGGAGTCCTGTGCTTGGATCAGACTCTGAATACTAAAAAAATGACAAAGTAGCTAATAGACAGAGTCAGGGTCTGACAAAGCCACTTCCACCTGTAATATGGTCTGTAAGTATCTAATGAGTGAAGGTTGAGAGTATGTTTGTTAGTTATTTGGGGACCAATTTAGACAATGGGTTGTGATTGTAAGGAAGCCAAAAGTCATGATCTCTTCTTAGAGGAGACATTTAGGTCCTGAAATATTAAAAGAGAGTAAAGAACATGCTTCCTTTCCTGCACTCTAAGGAGAGGGAAGATAGGACACTCTAGGAGCCTCTGAATTAATAGTGACTCATTAGAGTATGTGGATGCTAAGATAAACAGACCCTTTCTACAAGTTCAGTGAAGGTGGAGATGAGATTTTTTCCTTCTGTGCCAAGACCAGCGTCTCAAAAGCATAAATGCTGGAGATCCTAAAAATTCTTGACATATTGAATTTGATTTAATCTCACCCTTGTCTACATATATTTGACACGTTCCCTCATCTTTATGTTATATTGTATTTTTTCTCCTACATGTTAGCATATTTAATAAGAGCATTAATAGGGTCTACATTTGGTCAAATTAATTCTAAAGCTTATTGGTTTGATTCTTGACAATGTAGATTAGATGCTATAGAATGTGTATGGCAGCTGAAATTATTTACCTCATTTAGAAATGAAAGAGCTGTGTCTGTAACATGGCATATTGGTAGCTAGAATCCACATGTTGTGATTTGATTGAACATTCTTTGCATTTGTTTCTGTTTTCTCCTTCTGTAAAGAGTCTATGTGTCAGAGAGCTCTATTTCTCAGAGTGGTATTTGGAGCATTTTAAGAAGATAATGATTCCTGATACAAGAGCATAGATAGGTTAGTGATTGCAAAGAGCTGAATCTATTAGCAGTTTCTGTTTTACCTTGTTATTCAGCATTGACAGAAAGTGTTTCCAGTCTTAAGTAGATTTGGCTGAGGCTAAGAGTAAGCATCCTGTCAGCAGAGTCAAGCTGGTCACTGACAGAAGAAGCAGTAGGAAAACGGGCTGA
>NC_043702.1:172255770-172270701 GCF_006229205.1 Suricata suricatta | reverse complement strand
TGGATTGTGCAATGAAAAGATTAATTAAGTACCCCTAAGTGGGAGAGAGGAAATGAATTTTGGCAAATCTAGTTGTTTTCCATACCTGGGATCCATGGTGCAAAATTCAAGCTCTTTCTAACAGATGAACTGCAGGAGAGCCTGATTCCACACCATATGCCTCACCCCCTCCTCAATCGCCAGAAGGGTTGTGTTCCCATCCATCATTCAATTAAGAAGGATTTTGAAAATGCAAAGAATCAGCGATGCATATTCCTGAACAGCTCCTTTCTTGCCTAATCTTACCTCACTTGTGCATTAAAAGTCTACTTGGTGAATCATCAGAAGTAGAGTATGAATTTCAGAATCTCCTCCCACTTTTGGCATATTTTGAGTGTGTGTGTGTGTGTGTGTGTGTGTGTGTGTGTGTGTAGGAACGTGAGATTATTGTTCCCCATTCTATCCTCAATTATGCCTGAAGTTGTCCCCAAATCAACCTGTATCAAATTTAATTTACAATATTATAGAAGAAATACATACCCTTTCCAGAGTCACAGAGAAATGATAATTTGAAGAAAATGGAAGGGCAATTAATGATGAGGAAAACAGAGTCCAGTCACCTAGAAGAGTGCCCTACCTTGTGTTTTTTATCAGCGCCCCAAAGCCTATTTAGTGTTAGGGTTATGTTCTTCCACATATTCTTCCCACTAGGAATCATGCTTTGTTCTTTACTCAGAAGACATGGAGATCCACTTAGTACAAATGCCATTGGTCTAAGAGCCTTTAGTTTAGTGACCTTAACAAAGTCCTTGTACCTTCTGGATCTAAATTTCTCCAGTTGGGAAGTGAGTAAAAGGGCCTTGATTTGGTGCAAACTTCAGCTTTCTGTGGCCTTGAGTTTTCCACATGAGCTGTAAGGCTGGACTATGCCTGCCATGGTCTGTTTCTACCACTCACTGAGCCACAGTGGTAAGAAGGTTTTCTTCCACCAATTTGGAGATATTGTCTGATTACCATTAGCACTTATGGTTCCTCAGCTCTAGAGGTTTGGCTCTGGTTAGGAGACCCTAAGGGATTCCTCTCTTCTTTCATCACAGGGAGCAAGAGAACTTTCTCACTCAACATTTAATTTTCTCTCATTAGTTCCAGGGCTGTTTTGTAACATGTGGCCAGGATAATTCTGTCTGGACTCTCTGGGGACTTAAAACTTTCAGAGTTCTTATCCGGTCCATGCTAATTCCTCTGTTTTGTTCGGCAGTGTGAGGAGTGGTCTGCATCGCTAATGCTCTCTCCCACTCCAAACTGGTCTGCTCATCAACAGTTTGCCCCTTGAGTATTTACGGCTTGCAATGTTTGAAGACAGTACTCTGAATGAACTCAGAGGGTACCAGGAAAGTTCTCTTCTTGCAAGAAATTTGTACCCTGGTGTAGCAATGATCATGGAGCCAATCTGATTCCCCTACCCAACTTTTAGAATGTGTTAAAATATAAAACAAAAACAAACCGAACAAACAAAAAACATGGCCATCCTAGTGCTGTTGAAGATTGGAAGTAGCAGAACTCATAGGCTATTATTGGGAATGTAAAAATTATAAAATGTCTTAATATTTAGTCAAGTATTTTGCCAATTTCCTAGCATCTTCAATCCATTCAAATTCAGGAAATGTGTTCCATAGTCATATTTCTCAGCACCACCTTCTACAAACAACTAAAAAGCATGGAAACCTCTCAATAATTCTAAAATGACTCTGGAAGATGAATCATGAATGATGGACTGGCCCGGGAACTCTGCTTGAAGAACAGCACCTCAGGGGGGATCCAACAATCTCTTTCCATCCCCATGTAGTCCTGCTCGGGGTGTGGAGAGCCCTGCAGCCTAGCCTGCAATGGACACTTGTCCACAGCATAGGCAAAGGAAATAAAAAAATCAAAGCTCAGGCTGTTCTCTATGTCAAGGGACCAAGAAAGAGGTAGTATTAATTAAGCAGTGAAAATATATTTATACAGGTCTTTGTGTGACAGTCTGCTCACCAGTTGTTTAGATCTGTAGAAATTAGCTTTTCTTGCTTTGTTGAAGATTAGTTGGCCATACATATGTGAATCCATCACTCTATCCTGTTCCATTGTTATATGTGTCTATTTTTGTGCCCATAGTACATTGTCTTGATGACTAGAGAATCTTAATATAGTTTCAAATCTGGAATCTTGATGCCTCCATCTTGGTTTTCATTTTTTAAGGTTACTTTGGCTATTCAGGGTCTTTTCTGGTTCCATACATATTTCAGAATTGTTTCTTCTAACTCTGTAAAAAATGCTGGTGTTATTTTGATAAGGATTGCATTGAATATGTAGATTGCTTTGAGTGATATAGACATTTTCACAAAGTTTGTTCTTCCAAACCATGAGCATGGGATGCTTTTCCATTTCTTGGTGTCCTTCTCAAGTTCTTTCATAAGCTTTTTATAGTTTTCAGTGCACAGATCTTTTACCCCTTTGGTTTGGTTTATTTTTATATATCTTATGCGTTTTGGTTCAATTGTAAATGGGAAAGATTCTATGATTTCATTTTCTGTTGCTTCATTATTGGTGTATAGAAATGCAGATATTTCTGTACATTCATTTTATGTATATTCTGTGACTTTGCAGAATTCATGTATCAGTTCTAGAAAATTTTTGGTGGAGTCTCTTGGGTTTTCCAGATTGAATATTATGTCATCTGAAAATACGGAAAGCTTGACTTCCTCATTGCCAGTCGGTGTGTCTTTAACTTCCTTTTGTTGTCTAATTGCTGAGGCTAAGACTTCCAGTACTATGTTAAATAATAATGGTGAGAATGGACATCTCAGTCTTGTTCCTGACCATAGGGGAAGGCTCTCATTTTCCCCTCATATTTCAGAATGATAGTAGCTGTGGGCCTTTTGTATATGTCTTTATGGTGCTGAGGTATATCCCAACTATCCCTACTTTGTTGAGGGTTTTGGGAAAACTGGACGGCAGCATGCAGAAGAATGAAACCGGATCACTTAAAAAGATCTTTTTAAATGTTTATTTAGTTTTGAGAGAGAAAAAGAGACTGAGCACAAGAACAATCAGGGGAGGGAGGGAGGGAAGAAGAGAGAGAGAGAGAGCGAGAGAGAGAGAGAGAGAGAGAGAGAGAGAGAGAATCCAAAGCAGGCTCCAGGCCCTGAGCTGTCAGCATAGAGCCCAATGCAGGGCTTGAACTCACAAACTGGGAGATCATGACCTGAGCCGAAGTCAGATACCTACCTGACTGAAACACCCAGAGCCACAGAAACTGGATCACTTTCTTACCCTGTACAGAAAAATAGGTTCAAAACTGGATGAAAGACCAAGTGTGATACAGGACAGCATCAACATTCTGGAGGGGAACACAGGCAACAACCTCTCTGACCATGGCTGAAACAACATCTTCTAGACACATCACCAAACACAAGGGAAACAAAAGCATACATAAACTATTAGGACTTCAACAAGATAAAAAGCTTCTGCAGTGAAGGAAACGATCAACAAAACTAAAAGTCAGTCCATAGAATGAGAGAAGATATTTGTGAACAACATATCTGATAAAGGGTTAGTATCCAAAATCTGCAAAGTACTTGTCAAACTCAGTGCCAAAAACACAAATAATCCAGCGAAGAGATGGGCAGAAGACATGAACTAACACTTTTCCAAAGAAGACATCCAAGCCAACAGACACATGAAAAGATGCTCAGCATCACTCATCATCACAGAAATACAAATCAAACCCACACTGAGATACCACCTCACACCTGTCAGAATGGCTAAAATTAGCAACACAAGACATAACAGGTGTTGGTAAGGATGCAGAGAAGGGGAGCCCTCTTGCACAGTTTGTGGGAATGCAAACTGATGCAGCCACTCTGAACAACAGGATGGAGGTACCTCAAAAACTAAAAATAAAACTAACCTATGACCCAGCAATTGCATTATTAGGCATTTATGCAAAGGATACAAAGATACAGATTTGAAGGGGTACATGCAGCCCAGTGTGTACAACGATGTTATCAACAATAGTCAAGCTCCAGAGAGCACCCAAATGTCCATTGACTGATGAATAGAGAAGATGTGTAATATATATAGTTGAATATTACTCCGCCATCAAAAGGAATGAAATCTAGCCATTTACAACAATGTGAATGGAGCTAGAGTGTATTATGCTAAGTGAAATAAGCCAATCAGAGAAAGAAATACCATGTGATGTCAATCATATGTGGAAGTTAAGAATCAAAACAGATAAACTTAGGGAAAGGATGGAAAGAGGATAGAGGAAAACAAATCACGTGTCTCTTTTTAAAAAGTTATTTATTTAAATTCAACTTAAGTAACTTGTAGTATTGATTTTAGGAGTAGAACCTTGTGATTCTTCCTTTACATATAACACCCAGTGCTCATTCCAGCAAGTACCCCGCAAATGCCCATTACCCATTTGGTACATCTCCCCACCTCCCTTCCAGCAACTTTAAGTTTGTTCTCTGTATTTAAGAGTCTCTTATGGTTTGCCTCCCTCTCTGTTTTTATCTTACTTTTCCTTCCCCTCTCCTATGTTCATCTGTTTTGTTTCTTAAATTCCACATACAAGTGAAATCGTGTGATATTTGTCTTTCTCTGATTTATTGTAGTGCGCGCACGGGCGCACAGAAGCAAGGACGCGAGGGTAAGGGAATGAGGAAAAGAAGAGAGAATCAAAGGATGGGAAGGGGAGGGACAACAGGAGCGGTGCCCATATTGCCACTTTATTTTTCACATGCAAGCAGTTTTATAGAAACAGCCACAACTAAGAGAAGGTTTTTTTCTAGACAAAACTTTTTCTGTTCCCACAGTTATTGTTACAACATTTTCCTGGGAACTTCACACCCTCTTCTTATTGTTATTATAAGAGTGCCAAAGCGTGAAGGACATTTGTACAATAACATCTTAACTCCAGAAGCTTGAAGGACGTTGGTGCAATAACATCTTAACTCAAGTGAATTAACCTCTGAGGACCTGGATCAGGCGCAAGGGTTGTGAGGGCACGAGAGCTTTGCTCCATCACACTCTCCTCACTGGCTCCTTGCTGCTGCTCACCACAATTTATTTTGCATAGGGTAATACATTCTAGTTCCATTTGTGTTGTTGCAAATGGCAAGACTTCATTCTTTTTGAAACTATACACACGCGCACACACACACACACACACCAGAAGAGACTCTTAATGATACAGAACAAACTGAAGGTTGCTTGGAGGAGGTGGGCGGCAAATGGTCTAAACGGGTGGTGGGTATTAAGAAGGGCACTTATAATGAGCCCTGGGTGTATATGTAAGAGATGATTCACTGAATTCTACTCATGAAACCAATATTGCACTGTATGTTAACTAACTCAAGCTAAATAAAAATGCTAAAAAAATTTTATAAATTAAAAAATATAAAAATACTATAAAGTAATAATTATACCAAGGAAATTGGCCTTTCTTATAACACCACTCTGCTCTTTAATAAACAGAAGTTGAATTTTTCTGGGTTAATTGATCAAGTGTTTATGTTCAGAGTTTTAACTTCTGTCTAAAATAACTATGCTTAACTAAGGTCATGAAGATACTCTCCTAGGTATTCTTTTAGTTGCTCTGTACTTTCAGATATTGAATCTAAACCTCATCTGGGATAATTTATATGTATGGAATGAACTGAGGATTAAGTTTTCAGTTTAGTTTGTTTTCTTTTTTTATACTGAAATGTAGTGGTTTGCAAATTATTGGTTGGAAAGGCTTTCCTTTCCTTATTTATTTGCACAGGCAACTTTGTGGAAACTGATGAAACTGTATATGTATGTAACTAATTCTGAAGTCTATTTTCTTATTAACTTGTGTACTTATCTTTTTGCCAGTATCATAGTGTTTTTATGATTGTTACTTTACAGTGACTTTCAGTCCAGGTGATAATTCACCCCAATCTCTCATGATTGTTTAGATCTTTTCATTTCCAGCTAAATCTTTAGAATTAGCTTGCCAATTTCTGTACAAATCCTATTTGAATTTTTTAGTGAGCACATTGCATGAAATGTGTGTAAATTTTTACAACTTTGATTTTCTTATCCATGAAGTTGTATGTATCTCCATTTGTTTAGGTTTTCTTTAATTTATCTCATTACTGTTTATAGTTTTAAATATGGAATATTTCCTTATCTTGTCTTAAATTTCACTCAAAGTGTTGATTCTGAGCATCTATGTTATAATGTTATTGAAACTGACATCCAAATATGTCATTTCCTGGGACACCTGGGTGTCTCAGTCAGTCCTACTTTGATTTTGGCTAAGGTCATAATCCCAGCATTGTGGGAAGGAGCCCCATATCTGGCTCTGCAATGAGCTTGGAGTCTTTTAAGATTCTCTCCCTCCCTTTACCTACCCCTTTCCTCCCAATTGTGGTATCTCTCTCTTATAAAAAGATTATTATTTTTGTAACTAATACAAAGGAAAACAATTGACTTGAAAACTTGCTAATTGTACTTATTAGGTTTGTAGTCCTTCTGTAGATTTAGCAAGAATTTCTAGGTACTCAGTCATGTTATCTGCAAATGAAGGGTTTTGTCTTCCTTTTCAAATCATTACATGTTTTTCTTATATTGGTTACACTGGTTTGGAACTCCAGTACAGTATGATGGTGTACAGAGTGGTCAGAGTACTCATCCTAGGGAAAAGAGTTCAATATTTCACAATGTGGTAGGATGGTGGTTTTAGAAAGAGAATTTTTTAAAATCAAAAATAGATATTGATTTTTAAAAATAATCTTTGTAGAAATAGTGAGGTGTATAGATTATTTTTCCTAATTGACTAATTCAGTTAATTATGTCAACTTATTTTCAAATAGTAGGTCAGTCCTGCATTATTGAAATAAATCCAATTTGTCATGAAACATTATTCTTTTTCCATATTGCTGGGATATATATTTTTCATGAAATAGGTTCAGGAGCCTTTTTACATGATTGAAGAAAGGACTGATGAACTGGAAAATAAATCAATAGAAAAAAGTTGATCTGAAGAAGAAAAAAATAGAGTTAAAATGAATCAATTTTTGAGACAATATGAAGTAGTACAACATTTGTGTTATTGGATTATCAGAAAGAAATAAAAAATACAGAGAAAGAAAATATTTGAAGAAACAATAGCTGAAAACTATTGCCCAACTTTGGTGGAACAGCACAACGAAGTCAAGAGGTTCAATAAATCACAAGTAAGAAAAACACAAGAGCATATGTAAACACACCATAAACAAATTGATGAAAGCCAAGGTAAAGAAAAAATACTGAAACAATGAGAGAATGTGACACATTATGTAGAGCACAATGACAATGACATTAAGGGCAGTATGTGCATCAGAAACAAGGGAGGACAGACACTGAAAATGACGCAGGGGCAGATGAAGAAAGGTTCCCTGTGTACCAGCAACTTTTTATCCAGTAAGCCTGTATTTCACAATGAAAGAAAAGGAAGAAATCCTCAGATAAACAAAAATGAAGGTCGCTGGTAGCCAGCATGCAGTGTAAGGACGACTAAGAGAAGGCTGAAGACAAACAAAACCCATGGACTTCAGTACACAGGAGGCGATGAAGAACCCTGAAACTGAATGTGAGGTTAAATATAAAAGATCACACACATGTAAGTATTCTCTTAATTTCTTTAAAATGGCATATGCCTGTTTAAAAATGATAATGTGTTGATTGATTTAAGTAAATGGAGCTATGTCATTGCAACTTGTCTATATTTTACTGGAAATCATTCAATATTAAGTTTATGTAGAATGTGTTAAATTAAAAATGTGTACTATATTATCTACCTTAACAGATAAAACAATAACACATGAAAAATTGCTAGAAAGCAAATAGTTGTACTAATGCTTTACTAATTTCCACATCTTGCTCATCTTGCAGGTGACCATGAATGACAGGGTGGTTAACTGAAGGGTTCTTGACTCCACCTGTTACTGTACTGATTGGATTGTACTATCCTCTTTAGTTTTTGGTGGGAATTTTATACATACTGTGTAAGAGCCTTTTGCCAATCATATTGCTATTTATATTTAGTCTCATTCTATGGAATTCATTGTTTAGTCTTTATGTTTAACAGTAAAACATAGATTCAGAAGGTCATGCAGACAAATAGAGAGCATAGTGAACATTTTTGGGGCAAACAGACACCTTTGCCGTCACTACCCAGATGAAGGAAGAGAACTTTGCCGGCGAGGAGTATCACTGTGTGCCCCTCCCCACCCCAGCCTCCTCCCTCCAAAAGTAACTACTATCTGAAATTGTACGTTAATCCTTTTCTTCAATTTCTTTTCAATTTTTCGTGGCTTGCCTAGCCATTTGCCAAATAATGCTTTTGTAATAAACAAAATTTCTCAAATTTAATTTATTCAATCTTCTCTTCTTTAGTTAAGTTCTCAGTGTCCAGTGTAGGAACAGCTACGTGATTCAGTCAGTTAATCGTCCAACTCTGGATGTCAGCTCGGGTCATGGTGATGGTTTTGGAGTCCCAGCATCGCATCAGGCTCTGTGCTGATGGTCCAGAGCCTGCTTTGGATTCTCTCTCCTTCTCACTCTGCCCCTCCCCTGCTCTCTCTCTCTCTCTCTCTCTCTCTCTCTCTCTCTCTCGACAAATTTAAAAAAATAATAAGGTTAAAAATTAAAGAAAGATTTGAATGTCCAATTTAAACAATTTTCTCATATCCTAAGCATATTGTGAAGATAATTTTTTTGTATGTGCATTCAAAAGTGTCCTTGTTCTGTCTTTAACATTCAGGTTTTGATACCCACAATCTGATTTTGTTGCTGTTGTGGTTCAGGGAGGCTGCTTATCTTTTCCCTCTATGGATATGCAATTTTTCTAGCATGAGTTTTTAAAAATTCTACAGTCTTCAAGCCTCTCTGCAAAGCCATATTTATCACAAATCCAGTGCCCATTGTGTGTGGGTCTTTGAGGCTCGCTTCTCCATGTTGATCTCTTTGTCATGGGCCAATTTCACACTGTAGGTGCATCATGAGACTTGATATTTGGTGAAACAAATCACATTATGATATTCTTCAGGAACGTCTTGGATATTTGTAAATCCATTTAATTTTAAATCCTTTTACAGTTTACCCACGATAAAGAACACTGTTCGGATTCTCACGGGGATTTCTTTAAACCGTAGGTTAGCACGGGAAGAATGGACTTCTGTCCTACACTGAATCCTCTAATCCATGACATAGAGGACCTCATCATTACACAGGTCTTTTAGAATTATGTTAATAATGCTCTAAAGTTTTCCATGGAGAGGCCTTGCAGGTCTTTTGTTAAATTTATTCCTAGGGCTTTGATATTTTTGAAGGTTCAAATGTGATATTTTTTTAAAAGCCAGATTCCAATTGTTGCTAATTTATGGGGATGCAGTTTGTTTGCTTATGTACTATGTCCTTAGCCTTATGTTGAAGGCAAATTCTATGATTTACCTGCTGTTTAGTTTTGGATTTTCTAACCTAGAAAACTCTGTAATTCATGATAACTGACTGTTTTTTGTCTTGTATAATCTTTCTGTCTTTTCTTCTTTTTTCACTGAATTGACTGTGAACTGACTAGCTGGAATAAGATGGCAAAGACAATGTGAGACTCCTTCGTGTCTTATTCCTGATAGTCCAATTAGTTTAAATATTTTTTTTATATTTAATTTTTTATTTTGAGAGATAAAGATGGAGTGTGAGAAGTGAAGGGGCAGAGAGAGAGGGAGAGAGAGGCTCCCATGAAGGCTCTGCCCTGTCAGCACAAAGCCTGACATGGGGCTTGAACCCTCAAACCTCAAGTCCATGACCTGAGCTGGAATCAAGAGTTGGATACTTAAATGCCAAAGGAATTTCCTTTTGATTTCTACTATGCTAAAACGTTTCGTTCATTTCGTGAATTAATATTAAATCATATCCAGTAATTTTTTTATCGATTAAAATAATTACATGATTAATAGCCTTTATTTTGAAAACGTGATTAATTCTACTGATCTATTTCAAATGTGCCAACCTTGCATTTCTGGATTGAGTCCAACTTGAGTTTTACTTACAAGGTCTGTGTCTCTGTTCCTGAGTGAGATTTCAAAATCCAGTTTCAAATGTCCCAGCCCCAAAACTGAGTTGGTGGTGTTTACTCTCTGTGCCAGGGAAGGTTCGGTCACATTTGCCCTACATCCACTTAAAAATTGTGGCAGAATTTTCTGGTGAAACTGAAAATTTCTAGAGGTCCTTTGTTTCTTTTTCTGTTGTTAATGTAGACTATGTGAAATAAATTCTATTTCTTGAGGATCTGACAGCTGGTTTCCCAAGGTCAGCGTTAATATGTGTTTTCTAGGCATCTTCCCACTTCATGCAAGTTCTCAAATCAATGATCATGAAATCACTCAGAGGATTCTTTCATCGTATATGTGGGTGTGATGTGGAAAACGCCCAAATTTCATTCCCATGGTTGCTTACATTTCCTGTCTTAATTTCTTTACCAGTCTCCCCAGGAACAATACAATTTATTGTTATTTTCAACAATCCACATTTTGACATTTTGAGGCACTGTATTATATATACTATTATTTAATTAATTTTTGCTATTGTCTATTCAGTTTATTCTTTACAGTCTTTTTGTGTTCATTTATTATTTCTTTCCAAAATTCTTGGGAGAAATGCTTAGGTCATTGATCTTCAGTCTGTGAATGTCTCTAATATGCATTTTGGAGGCCATGTATTTCCATGTAAAAACTGAAAAGCTATATCCTGCCATGTTTGACCTGTAGTGCTTTAATTTTCTCCAATTTGAATCATTTGTCTAGGATTCACAGGTTTTTATTTGATTCATGATTTATTTATAGGTATTTTCCAGCTCCCTTTCATTTACTTATTTCTATCTCAAAAATAAATGATAAGTAGGCAGGCAGCAAGGTCTGCACAATCACCATATCAGATAGGTGCATGTTAATCAGCCTAAATTTAAGTTCGGGAACTGAAGTCTACACTTCATCATATTTTCTATGGCCACCATGACTGGGTAAATTGTTGATATCTATTTGAAAGACTTTATGGCTTCGCTAGATTGGATAGTCAGTTCTCAGGGGTGGAGCAAAGTAGAAGAAACATTGTTGTGGAGGCAGTGAGGACAGATTGAAGAGGGGACATATTTTACCTGCACAAGATGGTCCCAGAGAAGAAAATAGAGTCATGACAAAAAGATCTGTAGTCAGAGTGTGTTCATTATACTTTTCATCCATTTTGTCATTTATCTGTATGGTATCTCTATAAATGATGGGGAACAGACACTGTTCCCAAACTTGTCATACACTGATGTACATGAAACTCCAACACAAATATTGTCCAACATGAGAGAGCACAAATTAGGTTAACAACAGAACTGAGGAAAGAATTGAGAAAATTCTGGAGATTTGATGCTGTGTTTATTTAGCTTTTTCACTGGACATCATGAATGTCAAAATTGTTCCACAGTGCATTTCATAGTCAAATCCTTAAATATCATGGCATGTGCTTTTTTTAGACACTGCTTTGAATATCTTCTTTTAAAGAAAATGGGAATTATTTTCAGTGCTCATCCAAAGACTCTGACCATCAGGCAGACTCAACTGCCTGGTTTGCTGGTGGGATCAGTGTTTCTAGAGATCCTGTTTATTCACAGTGAGCCTCTGACAGTCACTTGAAGGACACAGTCATGAACAGTGTTTTAAAAAATCTTCAGTAATCATATGGCATAGGACCTACCAAATATACACATCAATACAGATATGCACAGTAGACCATTGATGATTTCTACATAACGTGTCACCTATAAGCTTGGGAGGCACAGCCCAATTCCTTACAATATTGCTTTAAAAAATCCTCAAATGTTATACCTTTGGGTATTTTTTAATGTTTATTTTGAGAGAGAAAGGGATACAGAGCAAGGAGGTGAGAGACAAAGAGGGAGGAGAAGATAATACTAAGTAGGCTCTGCAATGTCAGCATGAAGTCCAACACTGGGCTCGAACACACAAACTGTGAGATCATGACCTGAGCTGAAACCAAGACTTGGATGCTTACTGACTAAGCCATCCAGGTGCCCTTGCATTTTTAGACATTTTTAGGCATCTCTTAGTGCTGTGATCATAGGGGTTGTTTTTCCCTTCCCAAATCTGGCTTTTTCCATTCCATCATGATGCTCGATGCTCAGAGGCTGACTGGCAGAACTGTACTACCTGGAGGAACAGTCAGTGTAGAAGTAGAAGTTGAACAACTTTCTTAACAATTAAGTGAATGTTTGTGATGGTTGAGCTCCTAGACAGTCTCTGGTTTCCAACGTGCCACCCTCTGCTACCAGGCCAATGGCAAAGGCTTCTTCTGAAGTTGCATGATAAAGGCCTACTGACATCAGGGAACAGACAATCATGCAGCAGTAATCCAGGATTATGGATTCAGAAACTCCTCTTTGCAAGCAGCTTTCTGAACGCATTCTTCATGTCTCTATTCCTGAGGCTGAAAATGAGGGGGCTGAGGAAAGGGGTAATGACAGTGTAAGGGATAGCGATTAGCATGTCATCTTTTCCAGAAGATTCTGGCATCAGATAAGCAATAGCTGCAAAACCAAAGTGGATGATGACCACAGTGAGGTGAGAGGCGCAGGTAGAAAAGGCCTTCTGCTTGCCCTCAGCTGATGGGATCCTGAAGACAGTGGAAAGAATGAAAACATAAGTAATGATGATGAGCAAGAAGGTGCCCAACAAGCCGGACACCGAGATCATTGTTACAATGAGTTCTGTGAGATTGCTTTCTAGACAGGACAGCCTCACCACTGCCAGCATGTGGCAGAAGAAGTGTTGGATGAGGTTGGGGTTGCAGAAGGAACCCTCAAATACCAGTGCAGTCTCTGTCACAGAGACAAGGAAGCCTCCAAGCCAAGCAAAGATGACCAGATGCCCACAGACTGTGTTGGTAATCAGCAGTGGATATCTGAGAGGGTTGCAGATGGCCAGAAAGCGATCATATCCCATCAAAGTGAGGATGATACAGTTAGTGCCACCAAGTCCCAAGAAGAAATACATCTGCAAGCCACACCCCATGACCGAAATGCTTCTGTTCTCAGTGAGCAGATCTGCCAGCATCTTGGGGATGATGGTCAGTGTGTAGCAGGTCTCAGAGAAAGAGAGGGCACGGAGGAAGAGGTACATAGGGGTGTGGAGAGATCTGTCCACCCACGTGAGACCCAGGATGGCCAGGTTACCTGCGAGGGTGAGAAGGTAGAGGACAAAGAAGGCTACAAAGAGGAATCTCTGCAGATGTGGGTACAAGGAGAAGCCAACAAGAATGAATTCTTTCAGGATTGTCTGGTTGACCTTCATTATTGCATATGTAAAATCTGGAAGAAACAATAAATAAATATTCAATTCTCCATTAGTCCTTGAAGATAGTGGTGTGAAAAAGACAGATGACCAGAGAGTTACAATTACCAATTGATTCTTCAAGTTTTGTGGCAGAACACCACAAAACTTGTATGTAGTAAATGAGTTTTTCTAATTTTTAATTCATTTGTTTTCCCATTTTTCACTGACTAAATTCTGATTACCTAAGATTTTTTCTGATTAATTTTTTTAGAGGAGTTAATTATTGATATTATGATACAGGGAAGATACTGTACTTATATCTAGATAGAGGAAATTCACATGGTTAGGTGTGCTATATTTGGGTCAGACTCTGAATACTAAAAGAATTACCAAGTCGCTAATAGAGTCAGGGTCTGACAAAGCTATTTCCACCTGTAATATGGTCTGTAAATATCTAATAAGTGAAGGTCGAGAGTATGGTTGTTAGTTATTTGGGGACCCAATTTAGACAATGGCTTGTAATTGTAAGGAAACCCAAAGTCATGATCTCTTCTTGAAAGAGACATTTAGGTCCTGAAATATTAAAAGAGGGTAAAGAGCACGCTCCCTATTCTGCACTCTGAGGAAAGGGAAGACAGGACACTCTAGGAGCCTCTGGATTAATAGTGATTTGTTAGAGTATGTGGATGCTAAGATAAACAGACCTTTCTGCAAGCTCAGTGAAGGTGGAGCTGAGATTTTGCCCATTCCTACTGTGCCAAGTCCGGCATCTCAAAGGAATAAATGCTGGAGATCCTACAAGGTTTTGACATATTGCATTTGATTTAATCTCACCCTTGTCTACATCGGTTTGACACATTCTCTCATCTTTGTATTATATTGCATTTCCACTTCCACGTTAGCTTATTCAATAAATAGGAGTAATAAGGTCTACATTTTGCCAAATTAATTCTAATGCTTATTGGTTTCATTCTTGACAATGTAGATTAGATGTTATAGAAGGTGTATGGCAGCTGAAATTATTTACCTCATTTAGAAATGAAAAAGCTGTGTCTGTAACATGGCATATTGGTAGCTAGAATCCAGGTGTCGTGATTTGATTGTACATTCTTTGCATTTGTTTTTGTTTTCTCCTTCTGTAAAGAGTCTATGTGTCAGAGAGCTCTATTTCTCAGAGTGGTATTTGGAGCATTTTAAGAAGATAATGATTCCTGATACAAGAGCATAGATAGGTTAGTGATTGCAAAGAGCTGAATCTATTAGCAGTTTCTGTTTTACCTTGTTATTCAGCATTGACAGAAAGTGTTTCCAGTCTTAAGTAGATTTGGCTGAGGCTAAGAGTAAGCATCCTGTCAGCAGAGCCAAGCTGGTCACTGACAGAAGAAGCAGTAGGAAAACGGGCTGAGTCATTACTATTTTGAAAATGTTCTGAATTATAAGTCAATAAATTTCACATATAAACAAATACAAATAAAATAAATATAGTGATATAATTATAACCGTTTATAATGAAAGTTTGCAGCACTGTGGGCTTTACCTTAGAGATCTCTTGGATTCTTTG
>NC_043702.1:172249968-172255670 GCF_006229205.1 Suricata suricatta | reverse complement strand
AGGAAATGAATTTTGGCAAATCTAGTTGTTTTCCATACCTGGGATCCAGGGGGAAAAATTCAAGCTCTTCCTAACAGATGAATTGCAGGAGAGCCTGATTCCACACCATATGCCTCACTCCCTCCTCAACAGCCAGAAGGGTTGTGTTCCCATCCATCATTCAATTAAGAAGGATTTTGAAAATGCAAAGAATCAGCGATGCATATTCCTGAACAGCTCCTTTCTTGCCTAATCTTACCTCACTTGTGCATTAAATGTCTACTTGGTGAATCATTAGAAGTAGAGTATGAATTTCAGAATCTCCTCCCACTTTTGGCATATTCTGAGTGTGTGTGTGTAGAAACGTGAGAATATTATTCCTTACTCTACCCTCCATTATGTCTGAAACTGTCCCCAAATAAACCTGTATAAAATTTAATTTACAATATTATAGAAGAAATACATACCCTTTCCAGAGTCACAGAGACATGATAATTGAAGAAAGTGGAATGGCAATTAATGATGAGAAAATCAGAGTCCAATCACCTAGAAGAGTGCTCTACCTTGTGTAATTTTTCAGTGCCCCAAAGCCTATTCAGTGTTAGGGTTATATTCTTCCACAATGGTCTTCACTCTGTGGGAAGCATCTTTGTTCTTCACTCAGAAGACACGGAGATCCACTTAGTATAAGTGTCATTGGTCTAAAAGGCTCCATTTTGTCACCTTCAGTTTAGTGACCTTACCAAGGTCCTTGTACCTTCTGGAACTAAATTTACCTAGCTGAGAAGTGAAGAAAAAGGTCCTGATTTGCTGTAAACTTCAGCTTTCTGTGGCCCTGAGTTTTCCAATGATCTGTGTGGCTGGACCATGCCTGCCATGGTCTGTTTCTACCACTCACTGAACCACAGTGGTTAAGAATCTTTTCATCCACCAGTTTGGAGATATTGTCTGATTACCATTAGTGCTTGTGGTTCCCCAGCTCTAGAGGTTTGGCTCTGGTTAGGAGACCCTAAGGGATTCCTCTCTTCTTTCATCACAGGGAGCAAGAGAACTTTCTCACTCACCTTTGTAATTTTCTCTCATTAGTTCCAGGGCTGTTTTGTAACATGTGGCTGGGAAAAGTCTGCCTGGACTTTCTGGGGACTTAAGACTTGCAGAGTTCTTATCCAGTCCATGCTAATCCCTCAGTTTTGCTCTGCAGTGAGGGGAGTGGCCTGCATCGCTAATGCTCTCTCCTGCTTACACTCTGTTCTGCTAGTCACCAGCTTGCCCCTTGAGTATTTAGGGCTTGCAATGTTTGAAGACAGTACTTTGAAGGAACTCAGAGAATTACAAGAAAAGGTCTCTTCTTACAAGGAATTTGTACCTTGTATGGAAAAAGGTGATGAAGCCAATCTGATTCCCCTACCCAACTTTTAGAATGTGTTAAAATAAAAAACAAAAACAAAACAAAACAAACAAACAAACAAATAAACACCATGGTCATCCTAGTGTTGGTGAAGATTGGAAGTAGCAGAACTCATAGACTATTATTGGGAATGTAAAAATTATAAAATGTCTTAATATTTAGTCAAGTATTTTTCCAAGTTTTTAGCATCTTCAATCCATTCAAATTCAGGCAACATGGTCTATATTCACATTTCTCAGCACCACTTTCTAAATACAGTTAAAAAACGTGGAAACATCTCAATAATCCTAAAATGACTCTGGAAGAGGAATCGTGAATGATGGATTGGCCCATGGACCCTGCTTGAAGAACAGCACCTCAGGGGGTATCCTAGGGTCTCTTTCCATCCCCATGTAGCCCTGCTCGGGGCATGGAGAGTCCTGCAGCCTGCAATGGGCACTTGTCCACAGGCAAAGGCAATGGAAAAAAACGAATCAAAGCACAGGCTGTTCTCTCTGGCAAGGGAAAAAGAAAGTGGTAGCGAACATAGCAGGGACTTAGGAGACCCACAGCAAATGGCCATGGGAACCCTATTGGCCTTATCTGCAGGGCCTCATTCCTGACAGCCCGGCCTCATCTGCTTATAGCAGTATCCCTGGCTGGGCCCAGGGGCATAGGTAACTTATCCTAAATATCACACCACAATAACTCATTTCCTGGGTCTCAAGGCAAACCACATGAATTTTGTAAGTCTTTTATTTTAATTCTAGTTCAATAACATATAGTGTTAATCCATCCATCCTTCACCAGGTGCTCATCACAACAGGTGCACTCCTTAATATATTTATCTGAAAGAAATGTAAAAGGAAGTAAATTACACAGAGGAGCTTCTGGTTTTCTAACCATGTTGGATTCAAGTTAGAAATCAAAACCAGAAAGACAATAGGAAAGTCTGTAAATACATGGACATTAAATAATGTTAAAATGTCCATGGTCATAAGGGAGATCTCAGTAGAAACAAAGTAATTAATAAACTGATGGAAAATGAAATGACAACATATCCAAATGTGTGGGTTGCAGCTAGAGGTCGTGAAATGGTATTCATGGCACATTAGAGAAGAGGGGAGGTCTCTAAGAAACCATTTATTCCTATCTCAAAAAACAAGAAAAAAAAACCAACAAAATTGAGCGCCAATTTGATGTATAGGGCTATTGAAATCCTTGGCAAAGAAGAAGTCAAACTTTGGCTTTTCACAGATGACATGATACTCTACATGGAAAACCCAATCAACTCCACCAGAAGCCTTCTAGAACTGATCAGTGAATTCAGTAAAGTTGCAGGGTACATAGTCAATGTACAGAAATCAGTAGCATTCTTATACACCAAAAATGAAGCAACAGAAAGAGAAATCAAAAAACTGATCCCATTCACAATTGCACAAAAAACTATAAAATACAAGGGAATAAGTCTAACCAAAGATGTAAAAGACCTGTATGCTGAAATCCATAGAAGACTTAAGAAGGAAATTGAAGAAGACACAAAGAAATGGAAAAACATTCCATCCTCATGGATAGGAAGAACAAATATTGTGAAAATGTCTTTATTGCCCAAAGCAATTTACACATTCAATGCAATCTCCATCAAATTTGCACCAACATTCTTCTCAAAGCTAGAAGAAACTATCTTAAAATTCATATGGAACTACAAAAAAACCCAAATAGCCAAAGTAATATTGAAGAAGAAAACCAAAATGAGAGGCACCACAATCCTAGCCTTTAGCCTCTGCTACAAAACTGTCATCATTAAGACAGTATGGTATTGGCACAAAAACAGAGATATGGACCAATGGAATAGAATAGAGAGCCCAAAACTGGACCCACAAGTGCATGGCCAATTAATCTTTGACAAAGCAGGAAAGAGTGTCCAATGGAAAAAAGACAGCCTCTTCAACAAGTGGTGTTGGGAGAGCTGGACAGCAACATGTAGAAGAATGAAATTAGACCACTTTCTGACACCATTCACAAAAATAAACTCAAAATGGATAAAGGATCTGAATGTGAGACAGGAAACCATAAAAACCTTGAGGAGAAAGCAGGAAGCAGCCTCCTTCACTAAATCACAGCAATTTCCTCTTCAACACATCCCCAGAGGCAAGGGAATCAAGAGCAAAAATGAACTACTGGGACCTCATCAAGATAAAAAGCTTCTGCAAGGCAAAGGAAACAATAAAAAAAAACTAATAGGCCACCGACAGAATGGGAAAAGGTTGTGGCAAATGGAATATCAGATAAAGGTCTAGTATCCAAAATCTACAAGGAACTCACTAAACACCATACTGAAAAGCGAATAATCCAGTGAAGAAATGGGCAGAAGATCTGAACAAATACTTCTCCAAAGAGGACATCTAGGTGAACGACAGCCATATGAAATAATGCTCAGTGTCACTCATCATTAGGGAAATACAAATCAAAACCACACTGAGATACCACCTCACACTGGTCAGGATGGATAAAATGAACAGATCAAGAGACTATAGATGCTGGCAAGGGTGTGGAGAGATGGGCACCCTCCTACACTGTGGGTGGCAATGTAAACTGATGCAGCTGCTCTGGAAAACAGTGTGGAGGTTCCTCAAAAAACTATCGATAGAACTCCCTTATGATCCAGCAATAGCACTGCTAGGTATTTACCCAGGGGATACAGAAGTGCTGATGCATAGGAGCACATGCACCCCAATGTTCATAGCAGCACTGTCAACAATAGCCAAATCATGGAAAGAGCCTAAATGTCCATCACCTGATGAATGGATCAAGAAGATGTGGTATATATATACAATAGAGTACTATATGGCAATGAGAAAGAATGAAATCTGGCCATTTGTAGGAAAGTGGATGGACCTCAAGGGTGTCATGCTAAGTGAAATAAGTCAGGCAGAGGACAGATACCGTATGTTTGCACTCATAGGTCTAACAGGAGAAACCTAACAGAGGATCATAGGGAGGGGAAGGGGGAAAGAGAGTTGGGGAGAGAGAGGGACACAAACCATGAGAGACTATTGAATACTGAAAACGAATGGAGGGCTGAAAGGGGAGGGAGAGGGGAGAAGGGAGTAATGGTCATGGAGTGGGGACACTTGTGGGGAGAAGCACTGGGTGTTATATGGAAACCAATTTGAAAATAAACTATGATGGGGGTGGAGCCAAGATGGCAGAGAGGAAGGGAGCTCTGTAACTCCTTCTGCACCATTTTTCGAACTGAGAAAGACATTACGTTCATCTGCGAGAGCGGAAGGAGAAAATAGGAACTCCAGAAGGAATAGAACCTCAAGGATATCTGAGTGAGTGGGGGCGAACGGGGGAGATCCGAAAATGGGCCAGCCCGGGACGGGCAGGGGAGGTAAGATCCCCAGCCCAACGCGGAGCAAGCGCGCAGCGCCCGAGAGACAAAAGGAAGAGACAGTCGGAACACGCTCAAAGAACTGTCTCTGGGGAAGAGGTATAGAACGCTTGGCCATGCTTGGAGACAAACCCACTCAATAGATAACTGCTGGGTAGCCGAAATCCCGAACCGGGGTGGCGCAAGAGAAGGAATAGCCTCCAGCCCTAAGCCATCTTGGCGGGGAATCAGAGGCGTCTGTGGCTGTGAGAAGCAGCTGCGCTGGAGAGGCCTGCTCCCCAGCGGGAAGCGGCCAGAGTGGCGACTGCGCCAGGCGCGAGCAATTCGAACTTGGTTTTGGGAACGGGACCACGGACTGCATTTCCACGGCACACCTCGCCCCCTGCACGGACTGTGCGAATCCCGGGTCCCCACAGGGAAGAAATAAGGCGCACACCGAAGGGACCCTCAACAAAGAGTCAGTGGCGGGTGGAGGCCTGGGCGCGCGCTTAGGCGGTAGGAGCTCCCAGCTCATTTCCAGCAGCACACAGCATCTTGAGCAAAGCTATCGGAAACTAAGAGAGACTTGGTTTTTTGCTTTCTGTTTTTTTCCTTTCCCCCATTGCAATTGCGATCCTGACTGGGGGTGGGGACTCCGCAGTTGAGTCTGTGAAGGTGCGCACTTCACCTCCTGCTGCTCATTTGGCCTCAGGCAGGGGCCGAGCCTCTGAGAGCAGACTCCAAGACTTACCCCATCAAACCAAGCCTATCCACCAGAGGGAGCTGCTGCTTGCCTTTTTTTTTTTCCCGTTTTTTTCTTTTTCGTTTTGTTTTTTTTTTTTTTTGGTTGTTTGTTTTTTTAATATATAACAAAAATTTTTTTTCTTCACTAGTTTCGTACCTATTTCTTTGTCATTATTACCTTTTTTCCTCCTTTTTCTTTACTCAATTCCTTTAAAT